>NC_044305.1:77861802-78161802 GCF_007474595.2 Lynx canadensis
GAGTTTGGCTCAAGAAGAGATCACCTACCTGTATCTTGTCTTAGCAACCATTTCTACTGGGTTTGCATCGCTGCCCCCTCACTTCCAATTTCCTGGGTCCCTTCTAAGACATCTGAATGGAGAGTCTATGATGCGGCCTCTGGCCTGGAAATTGCCTGGCCACCCCATCCTCCACCTCATACCTCAACCAGCCATCTTTTATCATCCACCTAAAGAAAAGAGAGCAAGATTCTGGAATCAGGCACCCTTAGGTTCCTTAACCTCACTGGGGCCCCTTAATCTCCTTGAGGCTCACTTTTCTCATCTCTAAAATGAAGATCACTCTACCTCCCTCACATGTCTTTTGTGGTGATTACATTTAATCATATGTGTAAAGTGCCTATGTAGTCCAGGGTCAGGCACATAATAAGTAGTGAACCACAATGGTTCCTGCTCCAACTGCCTACACCTAGATTATATTTCCTTACAATAATAACAACAACTGTTTATTGAGTCTTTCCTACTTGCCAAAGGCTGTCCTAAGGATTTTACATAGATAATCTATCCACTCTCTAAAATAAAATCCTATGAAGTAAGTACCAACCTTATTCCTCTTTCATAGGCCAGGACACTAAGGCTCAGTGCCTGAGGTCATGCCCCTTAGTAAGCCACAAACATGAAATTCAAGCCCAGGTCTTCCAGACTTTAAAAACCCTGTCCCATTGTGCACATCTGCTGCTTCCTGGATCCTCACAATATTCATGAAAACGTTTGCCTTTTTTTAAAGTTTTTTTTAAATTTGTCTCTTAACATTTCCCATGTATTCATTCATAAACAAATCCTAACCTGCTTGAAATAAGAAAAATAAGTGATTTTCCCTATTCCATGGCCATTTACATGATATGGCTGAGTACCTCATCGTATATTAGCAAAGCAGATCTCCATAGAAAGTGAATTGTCCTGGGGTGCCTGGTTGTCTCAGTCGGTTAAGCATCCAATTTCAGCTCAGGTCATGATCTCGCGGTTTGTGGGTTTGAGCCCCACATCGGGCTCTGTGCTGACAGCTAAGCCTAGAGTCTGCTTCAGATTCTGTGTCTCCCTCTCTCTCTACTCCTCCTGACTCATGCTCTGTCTCTCTTTCAAAAATAAACATTAAAAAATTTTTTTTTAATTTTAAAAGGAAAGTGAATTGTCCTTTCTCCAAAATGCATGTTGCAGCCTGAGAACAAAGGTATTTCTTCATATTCTTTGGGACAAGAGCTGGGTCCTCATTCTAAGGCAGCATCCACCCTGGCTACCTCCTTTGCAAAACCTGATTTTCATTTATCTATACTAAGGCACAATAAAAATTTATTATTTGGGCGGCCATCCTCCTGCATTCATCCTGCATTTTGTTCCCCAAGCCCCAGTTCAAATTCCTCTAGGGAGTTTTCCCTGTCTTTCCACCCAGGCCGAGAACCCCAGGCCCTGATGTGTCACAGAACTCAGAGCCTCTTCTACAGACACCATCTGGCACTTCCTTAACGGATTTCCTGAGTGTTCTACATGTGCACATCTTGTTGACCTAAGAAGATTATAAATTCCTCAAAGACTGAAATCTTGTCTTCTATTGTTTTTGGAACTCCTAAAGTGCTTAGTCCTTCACTAGGCATCAAGTAAAAGCCTAATAATAGAATGTCCATGGATGCAATTACCCCCACAAAGTGCTAAATGTATCAGCTGTCCCATGAGCCACAAGCATACCTCTGTTTTCCCTTTGGAAGTTACCATCAGCCCTATCCCAGTGCCCAAACCAAACCAAAATGATGTAAGGTCCAGAAGAGACCCAAATAGAGACCCAATAATTCTATCTCCATGACCCAGGTGACCTCCTGCTCCCTGCTCCTCATAAAAATCATCCAGCCAGTCTCCTTGCCCAGATTCTCCCAGCCCTGAACTCTTTCTTTACAAGGATACACAGGAATCAACCCTTCCTTCTTCTGATAATCATATTCTCCCATCCCAACTATTTGTAAACTGCTCTCCTCCCAAAGTAACCTAATGAACATCACATAATGGTTCTGATAAGGGGTGAACATCTCATCCCCCTGGCTTCAATAATGGGCATGGGATAACCACAGGATGAAGATCCCATCTCTTGGATCACAATGATGGTCCAGGGATGAGCACATGACCCGAGCTGAGCCGATAGGATCCTTCCCCAATTTTTATTTACCTATTTATTTATTTTGCTGAAAGTGACAGAGAAGGACCTCCTCCCTCTCTGACTGTGAGGTTGTAACCATGAAAGTCAGGGGCTGCCTGTCCCCTTTTAGAAGACAGAAACCATCTGTGGCAAGAGAAAATGAAGCAGACAAACAGAAGAACAGAACATGAGAGAGCAATGAAAACATTCAAGCCCTGGCTGCAGTGATCCCTAAGGCAGACATCAGCAGCTCTGCCTGAGACTGGGTTATGGAGGTTCAAATCCCCCTTTGGTTTCAGTTAGGTTTCTGTCACTTGCACCCAGAGTGTTCTCCTAACATACACACTTCCTAGGAAGGGCATGTAAATTAGTGCCAAGAACAAGTACAGATTAGGCCATCATGCAGATAAAGATAAGGGGGTGGTGAGAATTGAGCCATGGAGTCCTCAGTGGCAGGGCCTCTGCTGGTCTGCAGAGGGGCACGGAAGGGGTGGTGGCAGGAAGTGCTTCTCATCCTACTGTGGCTTGGGTCATGGCCTACAGCATCAAAGGGCTCATGACTGGAAACCCCCTGAAAGAAATGCCCCTTCCCTGCTGGCCACAGGTGCTGATGGGCAAAGGGACTCACCAGGCTTCCAGTTGGACCTCTGAGGAGGGGCCTGCTCTCCCTGCTCTGGGAAAACAGGTAGCACTGGGTAGTTCCTCAGCAGAGTCTGCTTTTCCATGTCAAGATGGTAGCAAAACAACACTTTGGTATCATCAATCTAGTACAAAAAGCTGAACTAGGAGTCAAAACTTGAGACCTGGGCTTCTCAGAGTCTTAGTTTCCTCTATTACATGGGTAAAGAAATGCCTGGCTGCCTCCTGGGCAAGCCTTGAATAAGACCATAACAATAACTACAACCTCCTTAGTAGTCACTATGCGCTGAGCCTATGCATGCATTATCTCATTAAGTCCTCACAGCATGGTCTGGCACACACAAGAAAACTCTGGCTGGATTTTTAAAAGGAAATCTTACCTAAAGACACAAAGCTCATAAGTTGCAGAGCTGGAAGTTCAAACCACATCTATATTAACAGTGTCTGTGCTTTAACTCCTCTACCTGGAGATAGTATTGCCAGGTGTAGGGGGGAAAACACACACACAGGGCACCCAACTACATTTGAACTTCAGATAAACAACAAATAATTTTTTTAGTCTATGTCCCATGCAATATATAGGGCATACATATATTAAAAGATTATTTGTTGTTTGTCTGAAATTCAAATATAATTGGGTGGTTTTGTACCTCATCTGGCAACTCTACCTGGAGATCAACTTTATTAATGAACTTTGAAAATGGTAGAGCACTACACAAAGTAAAGTTCTTTTGTTATAAATCCTAACCCCAGGTCTAACTGGTGGCCGGCACTATTCTGGGACTACTCTGGGACATTCATATCCACAGCTGTAAGATCCAGACAGGTACCCAGCATTAGCAGCCTTCGATCACCCTTGTGGCTATCAGAGAAGCTCTAAACATAAAAGGTACTTGGATAAAGTTAATTGGGAATCAGAGAAAAGTGATATTAACCACCCTTATGTCCTCACCACCACCACACGCACTTGCCTTCCCAGTGGCTGGGGTATCTTTTCTGGAGCTTCCCCTTCTCTTTCCTCCCTCACTTAAATACCTAGATGGCAAGCTCATCCCACCTGCTGAGTTTCTGGCCACCGCATGCCAGTTTAGTACTAGATTCTGGGGATTTACTGTAGAGATATGGGCCCTCCCCTCAATGCATAACACTGGGGTTGAAGAGACAGTATACAATTTAGTGTAGGAGCATGATGAGACAGTTCCCACTTGCTGGGCACCTTGTGCTCATCAGGCGCTATGCCAGCTACATTCCCGGGGATGGTCTCATATAATGCCCCCAGCCCCTCATCCAGGAATCACAGGTACCCTGCAACCTCTCCGAACAGCTGGAAGCCACCAGGGAGCTCCCGCCCTGCTATCAGAGGTACAAAATGAGGCTTCTTAGTTGATGAATAAAATCACCAACTTGAGTACATTAGGAGGAGAACTCCGCTCTTTTCCATTTCTCACATTTCTCATACAGATCGCCTTAAGACCGTTCATGCCACAGGGACATTCAGAGTGTCACCCTGAACTGGGTCCCAAAACGTGAGCCCTCTCCGAATACGTGGTATCTCCAGGACAATAGCAGAAACCGGCTCCATTATCCTCCAGACCGTGTCTGAATTGCCTTTCGCTAACAAAGGTCTATGGGCCTGCCAGCACACTTGGCTACCAACTCCCAGATCCCTTTCACCCAGACGTGTACTTCTGTCAGGCTAATGGCTGCCCTGCCCTGGGTGACTAATGCCCTGCTTTGGTCTCATTACAGATTCTTAATCTCTTCTCATTTTTCCCCATAATTCCAGTTGATAATAGTCATCAACTTTTCTCTCACTGTGGAAGAGGCCTTCTGAGATAATGTAATTCCTGGCATTCATAAGCAGTTGAAGGAGAGTATTCAACCAGGGTTTTCCGAGGTCTAAGAAAAACAAAGCCAACCAGAACAAGTGGGAAGAGACCACACCACTTCCAACTTCCCACACCACTTCCCCCAACTCAGCCTCTGGCTACACTGGAAATATGATACCTACGCACTGTTAATAGTCCCTACACTGCCAGCCTTCCTAGGAATGGTTTCTGCTCATCTTTTCCCAACAAGTTCCTCTCCCTTGTCCTGCTTCTCAACCTGACCTTGTCCAGGCTCCTCTACAAAGACCTTGATTCACCTCTCACTTAGGGAGTGCAGTGGAACTCTCTGTAAGGTGAGCTGAAGCTGAGGGACCAGAAGGCAGCCCACGTCAGATGCTGCTGGTGCTGAATTAAGCTTTGGAGTCATCTAGTTTTTAAGATTCAGGAAATATGATGTGACATCTTGGATAACTGAATCCAGGAAAAGGTAAACAGGATCCTACTGGACTTGCATGTTCCACTTTTATCACCCTCTCTTCATTTTCTGTTCTATATAGTTCATTGCTTCCATACTAAACATTATACCTGCTTTCGGTCCCAAAGTGTTCAGTGCTTGATAAGAGATGCTCAATGGAAGTCTTTTTTTTTTTTTTTTCTTTTTCTCTTTTTTTGTCCTGCTTGCTCTTTCAAGGTCTTCATTTTATACCACTAATGTGTGGTTATAAGGCTTGTTTTTGTTGTTTCTGTATTATCTGGAGGTTTCTGTATTTGTTTACTGGTTGTGTTTTGTTGCTATCTTTAAGAGATTCTAGGATCCTAACTCTGGTCCTAATATCTGATATTTGACCTCATTTTTAGCTTTTTGTCTCTAATACTTCCTCTTCATCACCTAGAACATTCCATCTTGCCTTAGGCCTCTCTGAAATCCCCACCTATGTCCATATTCCCTCCCAAATCTCCCATTAGTCTTCCCACGGTTGTGAGTTCCTAAATAAAAGGGTCAGTAAAATTTTTCCCCTCAAAATGAGATACATTCAACCAATGCCCCTTCACCATTTTCACGGTGAAACTCGACTTAAAAATTAAATTGTTTTTGAAATTTTTCTTTCAGATTCGAGCCTATGCCAATCACACCCGTGCTCTTTACAAATGGATGGCTAGTCTTGCCTCACAGTGACTTCCCCTTTCAAATCTCGCTCCCAAAAACATTTTCTCCCTGTCAGTTTACCACTGACTCTCTGCAAATCATCCTGTGATCCCAGGTAGAAAGGACATGATACACAAATAAATTTTAGTGTCCTATGCTTTGGGGTTATATCTGAAAATAGATTGGTAGTCAAAAAAACTGATGTGTGTATAGCACCAATATAATACATACATGATGCTACATATATGGTCCATATGTCGAGAGCCTTAAATCGGATACGATAATCTACAAAATAAAACACGTCTGCCCTAAATCCAAAGATTTTTAAATGAGACAAGAGTCTTGTGGATAATAAAACTATTCAAAATCCTAACCATACTTCATCCATGTGGATACAATTACATCCTGTTTAGTACTCCACCTCAATAATCATCACATATGATATTATTACCAGGGCTAACACTTATAGAGAGGTAACCACGTGCCAGCATTCTGTTAGGCAGCATATGTGCCTTAACTTTTAATTCTCACCAAAACCCCACAAGGTAGCTATTCTTTATCATTCCCATTAAACAGATGAGGAAACCAAGACTTAAAGGCAACTGGTAACTTGACAAAGTTCCCATACTTTTGGCAAGTGACAGAGCAAAATTAGAACTTAAGCGCTCCTCCAGCTTCAAAGCCCATCACAGCCACCTCCTCCCTGTGTTGCCCCCCTTGAAGAATTCCACGCAGGGCTTATGTTTTAAACCTACATGTAGGACAGGTGTTTGGGGCCCTCCACCAGGCTGCTCACCAAGAGACTAATCAGTCAGCATTGCTGTAGTAGGTCACACTTTGCTCCCCATCTTTTGTGGAGTACAAAGATGATTAATTGCTTACACAGAAATTGATCTAACCACTGTTTTATGAAAAATGCAGGATTTCCATATCTTTAAAGGGACTTCTCAAAGAAATTTGAATTAGGGAACAAAGTAATTGAATTTTTCTGTCTTTCCTGGCATTTTTAGCTACTGATTAATGTAGAGTCCTAGGTGTTAGAATGACTTGGAAAGATCGATAAGAATATTAACCCTTATGAAAAGGTTTGCTATGAGAAGAGATTGTAGCTCAGAGTCTTGGATGGAAAACAATCAAAGGTTAGAGTTTTGTGGGCATCAGCTCTATTGGCAGGGAGTGGGGGTGGGGCAAACTTTCTGGCTAGTCTGATCTTCAGTATTTCCTCAGAACTCTTGCTTTCTCCTGGTCTAAGGGAGATAGCAATCCCCTCCTGCAACATGTCACCATCAGGAGGGAGAGGAAACAGTAGGGTTGACAACCACAGCTAGGCAACAGTATCGGGTATAATAGCACCCTCCCCCAACACCCTCCCGGCCAGGCAGACTAATTGTGCACCCCCTCCCAGCTCTGTCCTATTAAGAAGAACACCCCTTGTCTCTCAGGCCGCAGTTGGTCGTGAGGATTAACCCCTCCCACCCCCTCACCCCACCATCCAGGCATCCCCCTCCTTCCAACAGTCCTCTGGGCAGACATGACTGACAAGAGTACCACAGGCGATGATGTCACAAAGAGAGGGGGCAGTGTGCCCTGTTAGACCATCTTTCACTCCAGTGGACTCGCCTTCACAGACAAATTGATTTGCAAAGGTTCAGGCTGCCAGCCCGGCCTGCTTTGCATACAGAACGCTCCCTGGTGACACAATAAAAAGTGGCCAGGCTAACAGAGGAGCACAGCGGGGTCTGGCCGGTTCAAAGTCCAAACTCCACACCCCCTCACCTCAGTCTGGTTTGAAAGGTCACTGTGTGTCTGGGAAAATAGTCGCAGGATACAATCCTTTATTAAAGGTCACTATTTTTCAACAGCACTTAACACACACTTACACACAAATTGAGACTGGAGAGGGAAAAAAAACTGGGGGCTGCATCGTATTGTATATTGTGCTTGCAAGATTTATGTCTTGTGGTCACCAGCAATAAACACACACTGCTTCAGTATTAAAGTTCACATTAATCCACTGATTCTCCCTCCCCTGGAAATCAGCCTCTTCTTTGCCGGGTAGACAGGGGCAACCAAGACTTTTGTTCATCCCTTTTGTTCCTTCCCCATCTTTCCCTTCCCTGGTTGCGAATGTTTTGCTTTTGCGAGTTTTTATTAAAATAATTGTTGGCATTGTTATTATTGATGTGCAGCCACAGAACTTTACTCTTGGTAGTTTCCTCTCTTGCACTGTTCATGACGTGTGCCTGGCATTTGAATCCAAAACCGTGCATGATCACCACGCTCAAGACTCAGAGTGTGTGTCTGTAGAACTGAATGTGTCACAGACCTTGAGAAGCAAAAGTCAAGTTCCTTCCTGCGCTGCTTGTGAAAATCCAGGGGAGCACACTGATGCTAAGCCAGTGACCATAAAGCCATCAAGGAGACTGCCAGTCCTGCCTATCCATTATGTTGTGTATTTTATTTGAGGAAATGCTTCCAATACAAGCAAAAATAGCAATTGTGTTTTCCTCCAGTAACAGTTCATGTTTGGTTCCCAAAGAATGTTAACAATAGCAATCCCTGCCTTCATAACAAAAGAGATTATCAAAGAAGTCAGCCCAAGCTGTTAGATTAATTTAGGCAAGAATTGCAAAAGAAAATATTTAGGGGAAATTCTATGAATTTCAAATAGCCGGCAAAATATATAATGTTGAGGATTCCACTCTGCTCTGTAGCACATTTTTGCAAAGCTTTTGCCAGTGATAGGTTTCTGAGCTATCAAAAGCACATTAATTTTTTCTGATTAAAACAGCTGTGAAAATATACAAGTGTAACTGTGAAAAATCCAGGGCTTATTGTAATACTTTAAGCAAAACAAGGATAAAATATTTTTAAATATGGACTTGCCAAAAGTAAAATATCTAACACGGGGAGAACTAATTCTGCGTGTGCTTCTAATATTTTGGCATAAATACTTTAATCCTCTTGTCCATCCTGTTGGCACCTCATCTACAGTTGACTTGTTAAGGGCTAGTTCCTTTGTAATGTCGTCAGCACCTCTCCATAGTTATTGACTGTGCTCTCATTAAAACTGGCAGAAGTGAGAAGAGGTGGGGAGGAAGCTGGTTCCTCACTACAAAGGTATTCAGAAAGGCAAAAGAACCTAAAGGAGAAACAAAAAAACACGACAGAAGTGAAACTGTCTGACCAGGAGGAGGAGGAGGAGAGGGGAGGAGGGAGGAGGGAAGAAGAGGATGAAGATGCAGAAGGAGAAAGAAAGAGGTGAGGAGGGAGGAGGAGGGAGGAAGACAGAGAGGAGGAAGAGGGAGCAAGAGGAGGAGGAGAAGGGTGGTGAGGAGGAAGAGACTTCTGGAGGTGGGGATGGAGTTTGGTAACCCTGCTTTCGTGATTTTGTTTGTTCTAAAAATATACAGGTAATCACAAAGACCCATTTCAAGCTTCTTATCATGTTCACCCAGAGTTATGCCACAATATGGCACCTAAATGCAGAGCACACATTCATAGCCAATTCCAACTTGTCTTTTTCTCATTACTTAAAATAAATCCTTTTTGGAGGAAGAAGACAATTTCTCTTGCCTGTGTCCCTGATTTGGGCTTGGGTGGTAATGATTTATTTCACTGTGGACCCAGACTCTTCATTCCCTAATCTACTACCTTGAAAGGGGTGACCTCACGAATAAAATCACTGTGTGATTCAAAGGAGGGGGGGGGTACATGCTTAATCAAAACAAGGTGCCTTTTGAGGAGAACCACCCAAACTTCAGCTTCTTAACGCCAAAGACAACATAAAGATTGAGAAAAGAGAAAAGAAAAGGGGAGAGAAAAAAAGACATCCTCTTTCCTCTCCCCCCGGACTGGAGGCCTAATACAGGATGGAGCTGTATGCTGACCCTCTGCTGATTCCCATTCAGACAGGAGTTCTGGCACTGGGACTCCAGATCAGACGGTAAGGTCACCGCCACGTGCTACCCATGCCCAATGTAGAGCCCAAACCCAGCATTCCCCCGCCTCCGAGGCAGCAGGCAGAGACACAAACACCCCTCCCCTCAAAGCCACCAGGCCCACAGTCCCACCATAAACATAAGTGCCTGGGATTCCAACCTAGAGCCCCTAATGTGTTCAAAGGCAGCACTAATGCATAAAACGTCTGGGCTCAGCTGAGGCATCGCATCAGTCTCTGCAAATGAGGCTTTTCGGACAGCAAAGGATGAAGAGCCAGATTCTGAGAGGGTTTGGGAATTGCTGAGCCAGGATGATCCTTCTCTCCCCTCTTCTTGACTCTCCCTCCCTCTGGTCTCCACCCTTTTCCCCTCCCCAGCCAGGTGATTAATTCCAGGCCCCAAGAGGGTTTCTAAAGGGATCTACGATCCCTGCAGTGACACCCAGTGCTAAAGGAGAGAGAAACAAGCAGAGACTCCTCTGGTGCCAGCTGCGGCCAGAAGCCAGCAAGACCCTTCCAGCCAGGCTGAGTGTGCCCTGATCCCTAGGCAACTGGGCACTCTGCCCCCCCCAAGATGGGGTGCTGAGGCCACACTCCAGCCACAGTCTTGGGGTTTGAGGATGCCCTTTACCCCCAGAAGTTCTCCCAGCACCTTTATACAGCTCAGTGGTGCCCTCCAGCCCTGTCTTCTTCCTCTGCATCCTGGTTCAGCCTCCTGTCCAAGACCACACCACTCACACCTATCTCTGCATCCTATCGCACCCACCCCACCCATCCCCAGGAAATCTATGGTCACACACCCATAGGTACTACCCATTCAGGAACTTTCCAGCGAAACAGCGCCTCTCACTTACTGTAAGAAGGACTTGTCCAGATCCTTCAAGCCCTTGAGATTGTCTTTCCAGGTGGGTAGAGTCTGGCTAATGCAAAGGCCTCCCATGGCACAGTGGACCTCCAGGCTGAAGCACTAGCATCACTTTTCTCCAAGACTCATGAGTTTGGGACATTTTAGTTTTTCCTGGTTTTGCAGGCCCCAAAGAGAAATGTCCCAGATATTTTCTTACCATTGCATTGTTCAAGCCTACAATGATTATGCGGAAGTGTGTGCACATGTATGGGTGTTGGTGCAAATCACACTGGAGGAAACACTGGTGCAGTCATCCCCTGATCACAGGGGATGTCTCAGTCCCCACAGACCGAAGATAGGCAGTTTTGTATCAGTGTGCCCAGAATGCCTGCTCCATGAGGACGGGGATTTTTGTCTGTTTTGTACACCGCTTAGCCCCAGCACCCAAAGCAGCACTGGCTCAACAGTCCATGCTCAATAAATATTTATGGAAAAATTTTACATGCTGAAGAATTTGAGTGTGTGACTCGGTGGTTTCTGACATTTCTTTTCGTTTTCACTGATTAAAAGAAAAATCAGCAGGGTAGGAGATCAACAAGATCCTTTTTGCTTTTTGTGTGTGTGCACATGTCTTGGGGTGGGCAATGGAGGTTAGTATCTCTATGTGTTTGTTTGTTTGTTTTCCCTTTGCTATGTCTGGTCCAATCCTTCCACTTCTTTGCTGCCTGGGTCATGCACCTGAGTTCTGTTATAATAGTAATTACAATGGTTTTGACAGCCTTAAGAGTATAGTTTGGAAAGCAGCTGTCACAGAAATTAGCAAGTTTTGCCAACAGCTCAGCTCTGAGGTGATGGGAGCCCAGGCCGGGACAGGAGGAGTTAACTGAGATGAGTGGGGTGTTATGCAAAGCACCAAATCCCTAAACTCCCGCAAAGATCTTTGATGGCCGTGATCAATAGATTCTCAGACCACACTGACATAACCTTGTCATGCCTCAGCAAGGGTACAGTGGCTAAAAAGGGGTGGGGAGGTGGAAAGGTGGGAGGAGAGCGGGGAGAAAGAGAAAACAGGGAAAGGGACAGAGATATCATATGCCCTCCCCTCTCCTGCACCCCCAGAGCCCCTCCTTTCCACACCTACCCCCTCTTCAACAAGCATCACACAGCAAGTGACTGGTAATGGTTCTTTGGCCTTGTACAGCTTTTAAAATCCTTCAGCTGAAGCATCTCAGCTCCAATCGCCAGCAAAGCTTGAGCACCCTTGAGACCCTGGTGCAGATAATCATCATCCACTCAGTGACAAGAAGCTGAGCGCCGCTTCGGTACCAAGGAGACCGAATGTGGCAGGGCACCAAGGTGCCATCTTAGACGCGTCCAAGCAGCCGCGGTGGCGGTGGCAGCAGCGACACACAGGGGTGTGCATGTGTGTGCAAGTTGTTGTTTCTTCCCCCTTTTCTTCTTCTTCTGTATCTTCTTCTCCCTCCTTCTTCACCCTCCTCAGAGAATCCTCTCTCGAGAGGGATGCTGTTAACACAGCTGCTCTTAGCAGGCTTCCCCGTTACCTAGCGCCTGCCGGACCAAATTGAATCCTGTAGTCAATACTGTTGGAAAGGAAAATGACATTAATTTGTGTAAAAGTGTAATCAAAAGGTGGTTGGGTGATTTTTCTTGCTTTCAGAGAAATGTGGGTTTGAGTTTATGATTATATAAGAGAGAGCCAGTCAGTCAGCGGCTTCCTGCCTTCCACCCAGCACTTCCCAAGTGCTCTTGCTGCCGTGTGACAGCATTAGAGTTAATGGTGTTGCATTATGTATACAATACGCTGTGGATGGTACAGCTGGCTGGGATGGTCCTGCGGACCAGGGTGCTGATGGGTATTTACATGCCAGCTGAAAGGTGGAAGAGACAAGATCCAGAAATAAAAGAAGAGCCATCCCTAACACGCACAGAACTCAGACCTCCAGCAGCTTGGAACAGCGGGGAAATTTCCAGATCGCAAGGGCCCCCGCGTTTATATTCCCTTTTCCACCTCAGGCCTTTGGCTCACATTTTCCATTCACAGAGCTCCCTGGCAAATTGAAGATGGTCTAAACAAGGAATACCACATCCCTTGCGCGTATTAAAAATAGCTCTCCAAACAGCCCGAAATATTTTCATTCCATTGTCAACTTTCCATCTCACACCTCAACAAGGGGCAGTGCTCAGAAGGAGACAGCTCCGGGCAATTGTCCTTTGCAGGTCTGACTTTAGGCCCAAGTCACCAGGCCTGAAGCCCCTGCCCAGAAGCAGATCAATTTTGCTATTAAGCAGTCATACAGAGGAGATGCAGGCACTGGAGGTTTGCGAAAGAAAAGACACTGTTCCATTCTCCACACTGCGAGGACAGAGGTGGGCATTGCGTGTGCAGCTTTGCTATCCCCCAGGGGTGAATGAACATTAGGCACTGACCACTATGATGGAAGAGGTCACGGTAATGACGCTGGGGGCCTGGGAGAGTGGGAAAGGAAACCATCTTTGTCCTGAAAGTGTGGAAAGTTTGCCAGGAACCAAAGCAGGGGATTTTAGGATCCCAGAGAGCCTGACAAAAGAAAGCTGCATCTTTAAAAAAAGTTATTTAAGGGATTGGCCTTATTCGGGGGTGGGGACAGAGGAGTGGCAAGAAGGTAGGAGCCTTATGGGAAATCCCAGAGACAGCAGGGGTGGTCAGGGCCTCTCTACCCTCAGTCATCCTGACCCCATAAAAAAAAGCTGCTCTATGTGCTGACCAAAATTTGAATTCACTTAATCAATTAATTCATTCAATAAAATCTGTTGATCACCTGCCATATGCCGGGCACTGTGCTAGATCCCGGGGATACAGCAGTGAACATAACTGACAAAAATGTCTGTCCACGAGGAACTTCCGTACTATCCCTCCACGAAGGACAAGGATGCAGCCTTCCACAAGACAATGAGGGGTGCAAGCAGTCTTGGGAAAGATAACCAAGGCATAAGTGATGGAGATCTGTGTTCTCTATGGAATTTTTATTGGGGGAGGGGAAAGAAGCACAGGATGCTAAGTTGAGAGGGAAGAAGAATGTGTGTGGGGGGGGGCGGGGGGGGGACTGGGCCAGCTGTGGAAGGAGGGAGGAAAGTACAAAAGCTGAAGGCACTGAGGCAAGATGCACCCAGTTTGCAATTTTGCTGATGATTAGCACTGGTAATGAAGAGGGGATCACGTAAATATCCATGGAGTGAAATGCCAAGATTCAGAGTTACTATTATATTTATATGAGGCAAAAAGCTGGCAAAAATCTCTGTTCAGCTGCCAATAAGCCTGCATTCCAAGGCCAGGTCTAGATGCAAAGCTGCAGGGCTCTCCAATATTCAAAGCAGTACAGAAACTGTCCCTAATGTCTAGGCAGCTGGACTCATCCTTCTACCCCGGGGCTTCCCACAAATCTCTGTAATGCCCTAGGAGCCCAAGCATGTCAACCAGCACCCCATTCACCAAAGATCCAGCCATTTGAAAATAACAATTCTTTCCCTAAAATTCTGGTGTGCTGTTCAAAGTTATTGAAAAAAAACCTGACCTTCATCCTCAACCACCACAGTACCCACAAAAGCCATGGATTTCACTCAAGCCACAGGTCATGCTTTCCCCTGGTGTACAGAATCATTCAGAGTGCTTGAGTCATAGAAAAGCCTGCCTTGCGTCTGAATCATGTCGGAGCTTGTGTCTAGTCGCAGAGAGGAGTCCAGTCGGCTCCTCACCATCACACAATTTCCAGCCCTAACACAAAGTCATCATCCTTTTCTTCAGTCCTGATTCCTTTACCCTCTACCTGCATCATGACATAAGACTTTGGCACTGTCTCATTTCTAGAAAGGTCTTTGCCCCAGTAGCTTGAAGTATCTCCAGTTTCCTTCTCTCACAAAAGAAAGAAAGAAAGAAAGAAAGAAAGAAAGAAAGAAAGAAAGAAAGAAGCTTTCAAGTTACTTCATAGGAATCAAAATAGCATTCTCAAAATAAATAAATAAATCCCTTTACAATGTTATGTTTATTTGCACGTGTGCGCGCACACACACACACACACACACACACACACGCTCACTCACATGCAACCATCCCAAAACTATTGGCCTGAAAAACTGGCTATCCCACAGATGCCCCTTTCGACATAACTACATAAAAAGAGGTCAGGTCTCGGTCTGCAGCCCGAGCTCAGTCTGTGATCTGCCCAGGGTCACTAAAATAAAAGATAATCCAGAGAGCTGAAAGATCCAAAGTTACGCAGTGTGCACACCGCCTAGGGGTGCTGAAACAAGGTTGAAAATACAACCTGGTATGTAAGACGGCTGTGTGGGATATTAGATTGTGGCTGGCCCAGGGTGCTGAATGGCTCGCTGATATATTGGGTGTAGTTTGGTTGTGCAGAGAAACGAGCTGAAGAGAAAGACGCAAATACACAAAGGGAAAAAGAAACAGATAGAGAGATCTAGAATGAGACAAAGTGATGAGGGAGACAGAATGAGTGACAACAACACAAAGAGGCAGGGAAGACAAAGGCGATACCCTCTTTCCCTCAGTGTTCCCTGAGATTAGGCATGAAAGCAAAATGAATAAATCACCATCTTGGTTGGTGATATTGGAAACTTCTTTTCCTCCTTGAGGGGAAGGCAAGCGGATGGTGTCTTCTCTTTATCCAATTTTTAAACAGTCTGCAGGGAGCTGGGAGTGAAATGCAAACCAGGAAAAATAACAACAGCAATGGGAGGAAGAAAGGAATGGTGAATGGACTCTGAACCGACTGTGACAGTTGTGGGGCATCAAACTGTTGTGGTTTTAGGACTGACCTCTCCTTGCCAGTAGATTTTTTTTCTCCCCCCCCCCACACCCCAAGCTTGTTCCCTTATGCCCTGCCTCATTGAACCTTAGACAATAGTGACCTCAGCATAGAGACATATATCCAGGCAGCCTCAGCCTGAGGCAGAGATCAGGATGCAAAGGGCAAAGGTTTGACCCTAAGAAAAATTTCTCATGGGGTCAGATCACACTGCCTGGCTGGAGGGATTTTTTTTTCTTGCCTGATATTGTTTTCTCTCTTCAAGTGACTGATTTTCCCAGCCAAATCTTTTACTCCTGTGCTTGCCTCTTTTGGATCTGGGTATACATATCTACCTCCTGCCACTTCCCATCGAGGCTATCACTTGTCACTTCTCCAAGTCTCAGCCTGGAGATGTGGCAATGCATCCAGGACCAGACTGCATATTAGCCCCCCTGTGACCTCCCACCTCCCACCCCTAGTCCCCACCCACCCCACACCCTCCTCAGGGTACCCAGCATCTCTCGCAAAACTGGCTGGCTACATATGGGCCAATGGGAAGGCATTTGTTAGTTGCAAATGTTCAAATTAACACTTACTCCTGTCTCTGAGTCTGCAGGGAAAACCAAGTCTGACTACTAATTACAGCTTTTGGGGGTGAAAATAAACAGAAGTGTGCCAAGTCAAGGCCTTTATGCAGAAAAGAAAAATGTCTTCATCTGGATGCCGCATTTTGACATTTGAGGCCCAAGAGCTGGAAAGAGGAGCCTGGGGCTCAAGAGGGGCTATATCCTTCTCAGGGAGAAGCACTGTGTCTTCAGTTCTTGGCATTATACCCTGGGCATCAGAGTTCCAGGGCCATCTCACACATCTTTGTTGGTTATTTGGTAGTAGCAGAGTGGGGGAGGAAACTGTCCTAGGTATCAATGGAAGGTCAGTGGGAGCTGCAAGGGCCCCATCATGGCTGCCCTATATAGCTCGTCTCTTTCTGCCCTCTGAGCCCAGCATTCCCTCCATGGCACCAGACACAGCACAATTTCCCAGCCTTGCCTCCACCACCTAGGAAGCCTTTTCTGACTACTCCAACCTGTAATCTCTTGCCCTTCATTTCCACGAAGTCCTTTTTTCCACCATTCTTTTGCTGGTATAACTGTTTTATAGAGATAGCTAACTTTTAGTTCATCCCTAATGAAATTTCTTGATCTGGGAAATACAGTACTCTCTAGTCTTGGGAAATTTTCAGCCATTACACCTTCATGTATTGTTTTGCATCACTTTCTCTATTTTCTCCTCTTGGGATGCCTATTAAACATGTGTTAGGGCTTTTTGATCTGTCTTCTAGCTCTATTAACTTTTTTTTCATGATTTTCATCCCATTAGCTCTTCTTGCCACATTTTGGGACATCTCCTTATCTTAGTCTTCCAGTTTCATAATACATTATTTGTTGTATGCAATACACTATTTGGTCCATTATGTGATTTAAAATATACCTGCAAATTCTCTAATAGTCCTTCCTCCAAAAGTCAGCATCTAACTCCTCTCCCCTTGAGTAAGGACTAGTTTTAATGACTCTCATCTAATGAATAGGATATGGTGGACACGGTGGTGTGTAACTTCCAAGACTTGGTGACAAAGAGCATCATGGTTACCTTTTCCTTTGCTGTCTCTCTCTTTGATCACTTGCTCTAGGGGGAATCAGCTATCATGCATGAGGACACATCAAGATGCCATTTGGAGAGGCCCACATGGGGAGGAACTGAGCTCATCTCCACCTTCCCTGTGAAGCATCCATCTTGGAAGCAGGTCCTCCAGGCCCAAACAGGCCTTTATAAGACCACAGATCTGGCTGACACCTTCACTAAAACCTAATGAGAGATCCTGAACTAATACCAGCCAGCTAACCCATTCTTGAATTCCCAAAACCAAGAAACCAGGAATAAATGTTTATTGTTTTAAGTTACTAAGTTTTGGAATGACCTGTTAGCTAATATACCCATAGACTCAATTTTTTTTTTCCAATAATGATTTCTTCATTTTTGAAGTTTCTAATTTTCTTTAAAGCCACCTACACTTGTTTCATTTCCTTCTGCACATTTTTCATCATTTCTATACCTTCCATTATCCTCGAGAACACTTAAATGATTTGTTTTAAAACATTTTTTATTGTTCTATCAGGTTTTTCCCTTGAATGTTGGTTCCTCTATTTGCTGAGTTTGTTATTTGTCTTTCATGATGGTGGACTTGCTAGGTGCTTTATAATTTTTGTTTGTGAGATTATCTTTTATGAGAATTTCCTCCAATAAATATTCAGAAAACCCAAGGCAGTTTTAAGAAGGACTTGATACTCAGATCCAGGCTTCTTAGTTCAAAGTTATTTGCCAACCAGCAGATTTGGGTTGAGTGTACAGCATGCTCCCAGGAGTTTGTCATGCTGGGTGGCACTTCTCAGGATTTTAGCCAACCCCAGGCAGGAAAGAAGGGTTTTCTGCTGTCCCCTCCCAAATTTAATGGAGAGAGAATGTGTCTGGGCTTCAGCTTTATATAGTCAGGGCAATGGGGTCCCAACCTGAACCCACTGATAAGACTGTTTCATCCCCAGTGCCCACAAGCCTCAGCCTCCAATATCCAGTGTGGCCCATGTGTTAAATTATTTTATAGAAACCTCTCCATTTATGACTGCTGGAAATTTCCTCTCTTTATTTAAGCATGAATATATACTTGTTAAAATTTTTTTTCTCATAATTTCTCATAACTTTTTAAGTGTTCAATGTAGAAATGGGAGGCTTCAGCTTGTAGTTAATGTTCTTGCTCTGTACCAGAAATCATATTTGCTAACTTTACACATTTATTTTTCCTCTATCCCCAATCATACCATAAGCTTCTAACAGGGACAGGATTATGCCCTTTTTTACTTCTTCTCATTGGAAGAGAAGAACATCTTCAACATCTTCAGGGATCTGCTCTATAAATATTTGACTGACTGACAGATGATGTGACAGGAAGGTTTGAGAGCAAAAGGAAATTAAATTTCTCTCATATTTCATCAGAACTACTGACTCTCAGATTTGGAACCCCCCAAAAAACGTGTCTCTTAAGCTTTTCTAGATTATAGATACTTTGAAAACCTAATTAGACCCTCTCTGCAGGAAAAGAAAAAAAGAAAAAGAAAAAATATATTTGCAACACACAAACACAAAGTTCTGCATTGTTTCAGGGATTTAACTACACTTTTAAATATTTATTTATGTATTGAGAGAGAGAGAGAAAGAGAGAGAGAGAGCATGAGCAGGGGGGAGGGCAGAGAGAAAGGGAGAGAGAGAATCCCAAGCAGACTCTATGCTGTCGGTGCAGAGCCTGACACGGGGCTCAGTCTCACAACCATGAGATAGTGACCTGAGCTGAAATCAGGAGTCAGATGTTCAACCAACTGAGCCACCCAGGCACCCTGGGATTTCAGTACTTTAAAAAATTAATACTAAAACACAAAAATGTTTCTTTTTTGTGTCTCTTAACAGAATTTCTTTTAGTGTCATGAGTTATTTTTTTTCCTGCGACTTATCAAAGATCCTTTTTTTTAATCATTAGAAATAACCCTTTCCTGGGGCATCTGGGTGGTTCAGTCAGTTAAGCACTGACTTCGGCTCAAGCCATGATCTCGCAGCTCATGAACTCAAGCGCCGCGTCTGGCTCTGTGCTGACAGCTCAGAGCCTGGAGCCTGCTTCAGATTCTGTGTCTCCCTCTCTCTCTGCCCCTCCCCTGCTTGTGCTCTGTCTCTCTCCATATATATAATAAATAACAAACATTAAACTTTTTTTTTATTTAAAAATAAAAAAAATAACTCTGTCCTTCTCTTGACAGACATGGAAGCTGACGGCCTGAGAGCCTAAGTGACTTGCCCAAGCAAATCATGGGCATGACCTCTGGCTAGATGCAGATCTAGGACTAGCTGTTTTCCACTATCTAGGCCACTTCTCTTCATAACTTTGAGTCTAGGTACACTACTATGTGGTAGCACCACAAAAAAGTCAGAATTAATTTTAATCCTATCAATAAATGACACTAATTTGTTTCCAATACTTCACCCTGCTTTATAAATACTCCCTTGTACTTAGCCTTCTGCTGTGGATCAGTAAAGTCAACTGGTACATCTAAAAATGGGACCTACAATCTTAGCCCCCTTAGCCAATTGAACTCATGTCATGCTCCCATCTGTCATTCAAGGTCAATTCAGCCAACATTTATTGATGTCTGGCATTTACCAGGCACTGCTCTCAACACTGGAAATACAGAAATGGCCAAGGTCACACAGGGCTCATTGGCTAATGGAATGATAGACATGTAGACACATAACTATAATAAAATGTACATGCTAAACTAGGGGTGTGCACAAAGTGAAGACCCTTCCAACAAAGAAAATTACAATTAATTTGAAAAAGTGAAAATTGTTTAAACTATATTCTTAATTCACCATGAAACAAATCTAGAAACAAAATAACAATCCCCCCCAAAAAAACACCCTCAGCTCCTTGAAATTTTAAAAATTCACTCATAAATAATCTTCAGTTAAAGAGGAAAAAAGTCAGTTCAGGACTATCTACAAAACTATATTTGTAAACTTATGAGATGCTTTCAAACTATAGTCAGAAGACAAATAAATAGCCTTAACTATTTTCATTAGTAATTTTTTAAAAAGATAAAAATGAACTAAAATTTCAAATAAAATGATTTTTAAAAAGTAAAGAAGAAATGATCAGCAAAAATAAAACAAAATGTATTAAAAACAAAAAACAGTTGAAGTTATAAATAAATTTAAGAGAAAAAATATAAAGATTCAAAATTAGGCATAAAGGAGTATATAATCAACTGGCATGCAAATACTTTTATAAGAATCTCATGTGCCACACTACAACAAATAAAAAATAAAATCTTTGTAAAATAGATAATTTTTAAGAAAATGCAGATTACCAAAAGTGTATCCAAAAGAAGCAGAGAAGATGACCATACAAATGCCATGGAAACAACTGGAAAAAGTCTGCCAAGGGATTAGACCCAGATAGTTTTATGGGAAAATTATTTAAACTTTGAAGAAAATGATTATTCTATTGCTATACAAAATGTGGTAGGTCATATAATTTTTTTGAAAGCTCTGTTGTTTATTTTGTGAATTAATATAATGTCAATCCGAAAATATGACAAAGACAAAAACAGCAAAATAAATACTCTAACAAAACTTTGGCCAATCTTATACTAATATAAGTAAAAAGATCAAAACATATCAAGGGCAGGTTAAGGATGTTCACTATTCCCACTATAGTTAAATATTTTTTCTAGACATTTAGCCAATGCAGTAAGACAAGAAGAAATAAGAAATGAAAACATGAAAAGGAGAGCATATTAACACTATTCGTGTAACCAAAAAAAAAAAAAAAACAGACCAAAAAAACTCAAGTAGTAAACCATTGAAACTAATTACCCAGAAAACGAGACAATTACAAATAAATATATATATAACAACAGCTTCTTTTAAAAACTGGCAATAACTACCCAGTAAATATAATGGGTAAAGGGTTCCATTTTCAATAGCAACAACATACAAAGTATCTTGGAATAAATTTAACAAGAATTATGCAGTAAAGGAAACGACATGCTTTGCAAAGATCCATAAAGAATACCTTGAGAAGAGAAGGAATGTTATATATTGTGTCCGGAAGCTAAGATTTAATGTTGGAAGGCTATAAATGCTCCCCAAGTTAATGGGCTTTTACTCAAAATCACAATGGGAATTTTGGGAATGTGAAAAAAAGTGGTTTTGAATTTCAAAAATTGTTTTGAAAAATCAAGAATAATGAGGCAAACTTGAACTTCAGCTGCCAAAACAAATTATAACTCCAGTGAATAAAACAATGCAGAACAGAATAGAAAGCACCAAAACAAGCCCAACCAGATAACAGTTTAATCTAGGAAAAGTGTGACGTTTCAAACGAACAAGAAAAGGTAAAAATTTTAAGAAGTGGTTTTAGAAAACTGGGTAACTATTTGAAATAAAATGTAAAATTCAATCACACAGCATGCCAAAATTCCAAATGGATTTCAAAAATCAAATGTTCAAAAAATGATAAAAGAGCAAAAATTTAGATGAATATTGATCTGATGATAGGTATGGAAAACTTTCCTATGAATATAAAATTAGCAAGGGAGGAAGGAAGGGAGTGAGGAAATAGTAATAGATTTAGCTGCATGAAAGTTACTTCCAGAAATAAAAATGAGAAACAGTGAAGGCAAATACTAACTAGATAAAAAGATTTGCAACACATAACAGATAAAGAATTAGTATTCTTACAATCAGCTCTTGCAAGTCTATAATGAAAATAAAAATATCATTAAAAATGAGCAAAGGACATGGATAAGCAGTTTGGAAAAGGAAAAACACAAATAACACATAAGTGTTTGAAATGTTTAGTTTCAATAATAACCAAAGAAATTCAAATTAAAACAAGTCACCACATTTCCTTTAATTTCAAAAACTGAAATATCCGAGGCTGGTGAGGATATAGGATAATGGTTTTGGGGTTTTTTTTAAATTCTGTTGGCAGAACTATAAATTAATACAACACTTCTGAGGAACAATTTAGTTACACATGTCAAAAAACACAAAAATAGTCATCCCTTTGACCCAGGATTTCCACCTCTTGGATTTTACCCTAAGTAAGTGATCAAAGCTGCTTACAAAGATATGTAGCAAGAATATTCTTTAGAACATGACTTCAATGGAGAAGAGTTTGAACCCTCTAAAATATAGAACTGGGCCCTGCTAAAATGACTTACAGCATATCCACATGTAAACTTATTAAAATTTTACCTGTAGATTACCTAATGATACAAGAAAATGCCTAAGATACACTGCTAAAGAAAATGTTACAAAACAGTATGTATAACATAATCATAACTGTGTTTGAAATTTTCAATTATGAAATTTGTTGGGTTTTTTATTTTTTATTTATTTTTTAATGTTTATTTTTGAGAGAGAGAGAGAGAGAGAGAGACAAAGTGTGAGTTGAGGAGGGGCAGAGAGAGAGAGGGAGGCACAGAATCTGAAGCAGGTGCCAAGCTCTGAGAGGTCAGCACAGAGCCTGACGTGGGGCTTGAATTCACAGACCACGAGATCATGACCTGAGCCGAAGTGGGACACTTAACCAACTGAGCCACCCAGGCATCCCTGAAATTTGTTGTTAATGTCTGTCTTGTTCACTCTCACACTGCTAAAATGTTTTCATCCCTTGCTGCAAATTAGAATAGTCTGGAACACTTTTACAAAATACCCCTACCTAGGCCCCAGTCAAAAAAATTCAGTCAGAATCCCTGTAGGTGTGTTGTTTGTCTGTTTGTTTGTTTGTTTGTTTGTTTTAATCTCTCCAAGTGATTCTAATGTGCAGTCAGTATTAAAAACTATTGGTATATAGAGAAGCGGTACCCGAGCAGGGCAATTTTGCACCCTGGGGACATTTGGCCATATCTGAAGAGATTTTTGGTTGTTCTCTCAACTTGGAGTGAGGGATGCTATTGCTGTCTAGTGGGTGGAGGCCAGGTTTTATAGGCTGAATTTTGTCACTTCAAAATTCATACGTTGAAGTCCCAATGCCTAGTACCTCAGAAGTAATGGTAATTGAAGATAAAGTCATCAAAGAGGTGATTAAGTTAGAAGGCGGCTTTTAGGGTAGGCCCTGAATCCAATATGGCTGATGCCCCTGTATAAAGAAAGACACAGGGATGTGTGTGCACAGAGCAAAGGCCATGTGAGGACACAGGAAGAAGGCGGCTATCTGCAAGCCAAAAAGAGAGGCCTCAAGAGAAACCAAGTCTGCTGGCACCTTGATTCTGGACTTCTAGCCTCCAGAACGGTGAGAAAATAAATATCTGCTGTGTAAGCACCAGTCTCTGGTGTTCAGTTACAGTGACCCTAGTGAACGGGCACACTACTTAAATATCATACAATGCACAGACCATTCTCCACAACAAAGAATCATATGATCCAAAATGCCAAGATGAAGGAACCCTGCTCTAGAGACTGGCTTGGTGCTGTGTGTGGATAATCAATAAATATTTTCTTGATTAGGTGAATGAGATATTTGGTAGGTAAAAGTCAGCAGGGGTTGTCACCAACAGAATGTGAAGAGCGATGAGATGGAAGAGTCAAGAATGGCAACCAGATTTCTGGGTGGATGGACCAGATGAGTGGGGAAGGCAGAATTCAGGAGGGCACACAGGTTGGAGCAGGGAATCAGGGAATCTGGTGGTACTCCGGGAGTACCCAGCGGAGATGTTCAGTGGCCAGTCAGAAATAGGCTTCTAGAAATACAAACAAGGCAAGAGATGGTGTGCAGGGACAGGTTCAGCTGTTATAAGGGGATAAGGGTGCTACACTATCCCAGCGGAGCACCTAGAATCAGCAAAGTACAAAAATGGAAGCTTGAAGACCACCAATATTTAAGGAATAGACAAAGGGAAAAGGAGCCAGCACATGAGATGAAGGAAGAAGAGGCCAATTGAGAACCTTCACCCAAGGGCAGCCATGGAAGCTGTGCTGGTTAGTTTTATGTATCCACATGGCTAAGCAATAGTATCCAATTATTCAACCAAGCACTAATCTAAGTGTTGTGGGGTATTTCACAGATGTGGCAAATATCTATGATCAGTTGACTTTAAATAGAGGATATTATCCCCAATAATGTGAGTAAGTCTCATCCAGTCCATTGAAGGGCCTATACAAGTGAAACTGAGGTTTCCCTGAGGAAGAAGAAATGCTGCCTCAAGACTGCAGTATCAGCTCCTGCCTGAGTTTCCAGCCAGCTGAGCAGCCCTACACACTTCCAGGCTTGCTAGTGAGAGGAGGAGGAGGGAGAAAGTGAGCTACTGCTCTGTCCTGCACCCTTACACACCTGGCTATGGCATATATGAATGAAACCAAGAGGTTACTCCGCACTCACAGCAAGAACTCAGGAGAAAAGAAAAGAGAGAAGAGAGAGAGGGCACAGGAAGATTTCGAAAATGTGTGCCTGCCTGTGGAAATGAGGGGCCAGAATAGGGGAACATGGACAGACCAAGGTGGGACACAGGCGCCCAGCTGCCCCATCCTACTCCTACCACCACTTGCTAAGCGCTCACCACAGCTTGGATGCTGCTTTAAGCAGTTTACTCTCATTGCCCCCCCACAACAAACCCTCAAGGGGAGGGGGGCTCGTCTTTATTTTACAGTAGGGCAACTGCATCTGAGAGACAGTAATTACTCTAGACCCTCCTCTAGTATATAGGGAAGCTCAGGCCTCTCTGACTCCACACTCCTGCTATTCACTACTAACTTGTTATTGTGCTAGCAGCTTGATGGAAACATTAGGAATGGGGGAAATAGAGTTCTAAAGTTGACTCTGCCCTGACTGGCTGTAGGACATCTACAGGCAGATTGGTGGGTGGTGAGATGGAATAGCCCAGGCTTTGGGGTTAGACACCCGGGTCTGAATCTCAAGTTTACCATTTATTGGTTGGGTGGCCTTGGACATGTTTCTTATTCTTCCATAATTCAGCCTCCCCATCTTTTTTTTTTTTTTTTACTTTATTTATTTATTTATTTATTTATTTATTTATGAGAGAGATGCGGGGGGAGGAGCAGAGAGAGAGAATCTCTAGGAGGCTCTGCACTGACATAGGACTCCATCTCACCAACCATGAGATCATGACCTAAACTGAAATCCAGAGTCAGAAGCTTAACCAATTGAGGCAGGCATCCCCAGCCTCCCCATCTTTAAAACAGAGATAACTGGGATCTACCTTTAAAAGATTGTATTTTCTGGGGTGCCTGGATAGCTCAGTCAGTTAAGCGTCCAACTTCAGCTCAGGTCATGATCTCATGGTTTGTGAGTTAAAGCCCCACATTGGGCTCTGTGCTGACAGCTCAGAGCCTGGAGCCTGCTTCGGATTCTGTGTCTCCCTCTCACTCTCTGCCCCTCCCCCCACTTGTGCTCTGCCTCTGTCTGTCTCTCAAAGATAAATAAATGTAATCAAAGGGGCGCCTGGGTGGCGCAGTTGGTTAAGCGTCCGACTTCAGCCAGGTCACGATCTCGCGGTCCGTGAGTTCGAGCCCCGCATCGGGCTCTGGGCTGATGGCTCAGAGCCTGGAGCCTGTTTCCGATTCTGTGTCTCCCTCTCTCTCTGCCCCTCCCCCGTTCATGCTCTGTCTCTCTCTGTCCCAAAAATAAATAAACGTTGAAAAAAAAAAACAAAATTAAAAATAAATAAATAAATAAATAAATGTAATCAAAAAAATTAAAGATTGCATTTCTGAGACAGCACACATAAAGCACATAGCAAATGCTTTATGGTATCAAGAAATAGAAGTTCCAGTCCATTCTCGATTTATCTCTGGTCCTAAGTTTTCTCACCTATTTCGCTTCCTACAGTGTTGTTGGGCTGGTCCAGTAAGAGAATAAGTGCCAACGTCCTTGATAAATTCAGGGCAGCACCATTGTGGGAGGACAGGATGCAAACATTGCATGTTATGCAAAATTCAGCCACCAGTTGTGCAACCTTGAAGAAGTCCCATAAACCCCTGGTGCCTCAGTTTCTCCATCTGAAACACTGGTATAGTGATAGCTCTTCCTCTTTCCCAACACTTAGGCTCATGAGGACAAATGAGTGCAATTTGCAATCGTTATAAATTGAATTTCAGGCCATATGGTTAGGTCGGACTTCTAAACAGCCAGATGACATGCCCAGCCCCCATCGTCCCACTATACACACACCTCTCATATCCTATAATGGAATATCAGTGCACTCACATCAGCTCATTTGTCTCCTCAAGGACACACTAGCTCTAACTTCACAGAATTTTCTTTTGTTCTTTCAACTCCTGACTCAATGCACATCTCAATGCCTTGCTCTCCCTGTCATCTTCTTTCCCAGAGTTGACATACGGCTGAACCGATATCCTTCCTCTGTTTCCTTTCTTGTTACTACATGTCCAGTGGTATTGCATAAAAGTGCTCAACGGGAAGGGTCAAGCTCAGTTTCAAGCCTGAGGTCTGGGATTACATCAAATCCGTAACGTTTATCTGCCCTCGCCATCAGCCAAATACTTCCCAATTTAGGGCTCGCTCATGTCAGGAGAGGACTGAATTGTCTGTGCTACAGTATGCCCTTTTCTTGCCTCCATGGTTCTTACTTAATTCCAAAGGTAAAAACCCACTTAGGCCCGTGTAACAGTCCCAGACAGCATGGCTATTTGGAGCCAGGCAGCATTTCTGCATGAGGGGGCTGCAGGGGTTTTTGCCTAAGTGAACAGACCACCTCTGTTTGGCTGGAGAGGGGAAGGCCCACACAAAGAGCTTTTTGGTTCCATTAAATCAGAAGTCAATTCGAGCCCCGTTTTGTAAGTGCCTCACTTTGCACATGCCTTAGACACACAGTAAACATTATTACATGACAGAATCCCCCTTCATATCATGCACATCCTTCCCTTGGGGGTGGGGGTACTGGCTCACCCCAAACACCAGCACTCTGGGATTCTATGTTAGGAGTCACCCCCCGCCAGCAGATGTGGTGTCCCTATCTGTTCTCTTGCCTCTTGTGCCTAACTTCGTTTCATTGCCCTTAAATCTATGGTGAATAATTGAGTGCATCCCCAGCACCTCGAGTGGTGCCTGAAACCAGGAAGATGTTTTATAAACACTTGTGTCGTGAATAAACAAATGAATGATGCACAAATAAAAACTTCAAGTGGGGATTAGAAGGGAAAACAGAGTTTGGGGTTTGGTTTTGTCTGGCTTTGTTTTGTATTTAAATGAAAGAACAGAGGAAAGAACTGTAATTTGGGTTCCAAATTAGAAGGCAAGGAGGCCCAGGAAAAAGTCAGTCATTTGACCATTTGGGGGCATAGCAGTCGGCCAGCAGGTATTAATTGTTGACAGCTCAACGTACAGTCTAGGAAGCTTCCAGGTCCAAGAGGTTTCATGCACCAGGTTTGGGGACGTCTCCCCTGCAGCCCCTGCTCCTCACTTCTGCCTTGTTTTGCTCATCCTGCTCCACGTACACAACCTGAATGAGGTTACTTAACCCTGACAGCTTTCTCTGGGGAGCAATTAGAGCCCTTAAGATCTTACCTGTGCTTCACCAGAAGTCTTCTCATTAAATAATTACTTAAAATGTTCCCAGGGCCTAAAACATTAAGATTTACGGGAAACAACTGACTGCTTTCTTCCATGCCAAATCAGACCGTTGTTTAACATGGTGAGAGCTACCACTGAGGTTACTGAAGTAGAGAAAGGGGGGCATATGTTGCTCGAGAACAGAAACTTAGCAGGGAAATTAAAACCAAGGCAAGGACCAAACTAGTCAATGTGCTATCTTGAGGAATTGGGCTTTTCAGGGCTTCTGCGGTCCAACGGGCAGAACCAAACGGGCCTCCAGAACTTCCAAAGCACCTCTGTTCTGTATCCCACTCACAAAATAGTCAGACTAGAAGCTTCATGGAGAAGGAGGCCTTTGGCCTGCCTTGAAAGATGGCAAGCCAGATAGGCAAAGCCACAGAAGACAAGGCACAGCGGTACGAACAAGGGAGTGAGAGAGCACAGGGCCCAGGCAAGGCAAGAAGTTTGGAAAGAGCAGATAAAGTTCATTCTGATCATGCCCTACCCTGCCAAGAGAATCTTGCCTTTTGTGGGAAAGTGCTTTGGGGGACACCAAAGTCATCTGCGTCTGAGTTTTGTGGGGCATTCACTACTGACTCATCTTGAAGTTCTAACTCGTGCATTGCACTTTAAGACGGGGGTTCCAATCCAAAATTTATTCAAAAATTCTAAATGGTTATCAGGTCAGATCAGAAAATGGAAATGGATGTCATCTCTTTCAAACCTGCAGTTTACTGACCCAGGACAGGAAGAGGCCTTCTCAGTGGGCAGGGAAAGACATATACATCTGTTTGGAGTCCAGCTTGGAATAAATGGAAAACATCCCCAGGTTCTTCTAAGCACTTCTAAGCACTTCTAAGCCCTTACAGGCTTCTGTTTACCAAAGCTTTCTCTGAAAGAATTCTTCACTCTTCTGAGCTGTGAGTTTATGCAGGCGTCAGGATACCTCAGTAATTAAATCCGCACACAAACCAAAGTCAGATGGGTTTTTTGCCTTCCCTGCCATTTCCCCTGAAGGTCTTGCTCTCTTTGCAGGGCAGGATACTATCATAAAACTAATCCCAGGGGGCACCTGGGTGGCTCAATTGGTTGAGTGTCTGACTTTGGCTCAGGTCACGATCTCAAGGTTCGTGATTTCAAGCCCCACATCAGGCTTGATGCTGTCAGCCTGTCAGCACAGAGCCCGCTTCAGATCCTCTGTCTCCCTTCTCTGTGCCCCGACCCCACTGGCACTCTCCCAAAAATAAATAAATATTTATTTAAAAAAAAACAAAGACTAAGCCCACATAAGCTTGCATTGGGCTCATTCCAGTTGCCCGGTAGATTGCTTCCATGCTCATGAAGACCCCATCCCCAGCATGCCTCTCTGCCACGCTTTAGTCAAGGTTGCCATACTGGGTTATTACTCGATGCCAAAGCAACCTTCCTTGACATCCTTCTTTCTAGGGCCCCATAAGGTCATATAAGCCTTTTGTTCTAAATACAAACTTTGAATTTTCATAAGGGCCTTTGGTAGATAATCTCTGCAAGAAACACTGGCCCTATCTTTACCAATCCTTTCTATATTTGGGGACATTCCCATGATTTCAGCCCTGCATCCTTAATATAGTCACAAAAACTCCTAGCATCTTTTGCAACTAAGATGCAGGACTGTGACCTAGCTCTGTCATTACACACATCCACACAAGACTTTGTTCTGGAGATGAACAAGTGCGCAATGTGAGGAGCCCAGCTCTGCCAAGAACCCAGAGGCATCAGGACTTGGGAGACCAGGTCCAGCTCCAGACACAAAAGTGGCCCTAATGCTGGAGGCAGGCAGCAATGCATGCAGTAGAGACGGCCAGTTCCTGGCACTGAATTCTCATCAGCTGTAATGGTGGTTTCACCTTCAGACCAATTCTGTACTATGGTTGAGGCATTTTTCCTGGAAGCTTAACCTTGAACCTGCTTCTCTCCCAATTGACAACGATCCTGTTGGGAACCAAATATCACATAATAAATCCATTTTCTTCTTGAAACAGTCAAAGTAATTTCTGTTGTCTGAAACTACAAGTGCTGACCATGGGCATTTTAGGAGAAAAGGGCACGGGAGCCTCAGGGCACACAGACCTTTGACACCTGTCCATGCTCTGTGGAGATTCTTTCCTCTGCTAGTCTTTAGTGACCGGGTAGAGGACAAGGGTCATGCCTTCCTGGGAACATAGGGAACTCATTCTTTCAGTGCAAGGCAACCTTGTAAGTTAAGAGCAATCCTTTCTTTGAATCAGTGATGTTTTCAGATGTAAGTTCCTTTGACACCCACATAAAGCTACAACACAGAAGAGCTTCAAACTGTGACCTCAGGCCAGGTCGTGATCTCCCTGCTCCCTCCATTCACCAGCTGTAGCTCAACCTTTACCTCACTCCTTTCCATACTCCCAGTTACCTCTTGTCTCAACTGCTTCTCTCAGAGTGCAAACTTGCAATCAACGCTTTTAAAGTATAATAATGAAAAATGGCTTAGAATCTTATCCTTTGCCAGAATCAAAGCCTTGGACTAAAATAACAATACTCCCTGGTAAAATTCCAACCATCAGCCCCTCAATAAAGGAAATTTGTGTTTGATATGCTTCACTTTTTGTTTGTTTGTTTGCTTGTTTTTGGCAATGAGGACTTCTGAGGGTGACTACAAAGCCATCACACAGGAAGGAAGAACTTTAACATTTATTGAAAGGTATTGTGCTAGATGCTTTTCCCCCACATTGCCACACATACCCTTTGCCTTCAGCACTTCAGCTGCACCAGCCACCCTGCTGCTCCTCCAACATTCCAAGCACCATTCAGCCTCGGGCCTTTTAATTTGCCAGTCCCTCTGCCTGAAGCACTCTGCCCAGATACCTGCATGTCTGACTCTCTTATGACCTTCAGGTCTTGGCTCAAGCATCCTTAATTAGAGACACTTTCCAAGACCACCTGCTGGTATTCCTACTCCTGGTATTCTTATCTCCCCTTATTGCTTTATTAGTTCTTCAGATCACTGATCACCACATGACTTATTTATTTATTTATTTATTTATTTATTTATTTATTTATTGACTGTCCAGCCGTCTCTCCACCAGAGTGTAAGTTCTAATAAGGGCAGGGATTCTTTGTTCTCAACACTTAGAAAAACCACTGGCATGTAGTAAGTGCTCAATAAAATTTGTTGACTAAATTTATAATATAACTTGTTGAATTAAATTTATAATTATGTAAATATCATTCTCATTCTTAAACACTAATAATGTTCAGAAAAATTTAATGAATTGGTCAAGCTCTCCCAGCTAATCTGTGGTGAAGGCTGCACCCAAACCTGAATCTGTCCAACAAAGACCAAGCTTGCTCAACCCCACCCCCATAGGCAGGTTAATCATAGAGTATTAAGGTTGACTCCCTCAGGTCCTCAGTGGCCTTCCAACACTTTTATTGCTTAAGGTAACACTGGTTGCTGCAACTGATAAACCTTCATATCTACGTGGCTTAACTCAATAAAAGAATCTTATACAGTTGTTGTTGGTAGGAATGTTCTCCTCCAAATGGTGAATAAAGGACCCCGAATCTTTCTAACTTGTAGATCCACCCTCTTTGACACATGGCTCACAAGGTTGCCCTAGGAATCACTGCCGCTTCAGCCCACCTGAAGGGGAAAAGAGCATGAGGATCATGTGTAGGAAGGAGGAGGAGGGAGGTAGTGTGGCTATGAGACCACGAAGAGGAAAAATAGGTATGGTGATCAATTACCAGCCCCAAGAAGATCCAAATGTCATATTCTATTAGTAACTCAGGTTTTAGAAGTCCTCAACTGCTCAGTGAGGAGGTACCACAGTAAGTGGTGAACCACCTAGACCGGGAATTCAGGTAGCCTTGGGTTCAAGTACTAGGCCCACCACTGACTACTTGCTTTACCTTACTCAAGTAACATACCTAAATCTCAATTTCTTCAACTATAAAATGAGGACAATAATAACATCTACTTCATCAGGTTATAGAGAAGGAAAGCTGAGATAATACTGGTTGGGTACGTAGCACAATCCTGACACATCCTAATACACATGGCTATTAGTAGGGGGAAGATGCTCAGAAGAGGGATCCCCAGCCTATTCTCCCGACAGTCTTACTTCCAAGGTAGCAGGTGGTCCAGAGAACTATTCTGGTTCTCAAAGCATAGGCTAGAAAAGCTTTGTCCCCACTTGACAAGCGACCTGTGAATCCTCTCTGTTGCATCCTATTGATAGTTTCTGACAAACCCTACAGTATCGGTTTGCATAAGTAAGTTTGAAATGCCCTTTCCATTAACAGAGGAGCTCTGCTATTAACTAATTACACTTTGGCTTTTCCTGCGTTAGCTGCAGTGCCAGGGAGAAGAGGCCGAGTGCGAGGTGGCCTCTGGCATGGAGAGAAGGCTTGTGTGGATTGGGATGAGCAGAGGTTGGGGTGGGTGTGGGGGCTGCTATTTTCTCTCCTTTACTTTCTGCAAGTCCAGTCAATGGGAGAGAGGCCTGCTGAAAAGAGGACCCATGGAGGATCTGCTTCCAATATCCTTTAGAAGTGTTTTCAAAGGATTTGGGGAAGCTCAGGTTTTCAGAAAAAAATATTGATATTCAAAAAAAAAATTAAACTGCTCAAAGTCACCCAGTGAATGCATGGTTTGATTATGGTAGGGTCCTAATAGGAAGAGCTCTGGTCTCAGAAACTAAAGCCCTCATGCTGGTTCCAACCCCATGGCCAATATCTGCAATATCCAACCCCAGACTGGAATGCAGTGGTCTGCCCATTCCCATCTTCTGCTGTGCTTTCCTCCATGTTGGTGAAGAAAACAAAACAAAATAACAACACCAAAAAAACTCACAAAGAACAAAAACACCTTAATTTTGGAGTGGGTCAGCTGTGAGTTCAAATCCCCAGTTTGCCACTTAGGCAAGTTGTATAATCTCTCTGAGTCTCAGCTTCCTCATTTGTAAAGTGAGAATATCTATGTCAAGGGCCACCACTGTGAAAGAGGGTGACTTAAAGTAGATATCAAGTAAATGTTAGTAGGTAGGAGTTTCCTAAGCCCACCCCACCCCTAAGGTCTCTCCCATTCCCATAGGCCTTGATGTCACCAACCTGAAAATGTTCTTAAAGTGTCACCCCTCTTAGTTATTCTTACTTTAATATGATACACTGTGTACCTGAGGGATGGGGGAGTTTGCCACACCTTGAAGAGTGAGATGTAGGTATCTCTGTGACACTGATAGGGTGGGCCCAACAGACACCCATTTAATAGGGTCTGAGAACCTCTTGGAAGGACAACTCCTCCTGAGAGATGGAGTCAGAAATTATGAGTTTCACCCAAGAGAAAGCCTTCCACAAAGAAAGGGAGTAAAGATTTTGAGTTCAAGTCAATCAAACCAATCCCTATCCCAGCTACAATGCATAGGTGTTTAAGTCCTGGACACAGGAAGTAAATAAAAATAAAAAGAACCAAGCACCCTTCCAATTAGAATGCAGAGAATCACGAGACTGTTGCTTCCACCCTAACAGTGAAAAAAATCCAGATAAGCTACAAAATACAAAAGCAATCAGAGAGCTAAGATGCCAAGAAATGAAAATGAACTAAATTTCAAAAAGTGATGATTCCTTCCTAGCAAGAAGACAGCTATGATGCTTTCATCACTGGTGAAGGAGTAGAGAAAGAGGAATCTGCCATGGATGGGAATAAAGAGAAACCAACCAAAGTTGTCAAACATAGTACTGAGTTGGTTGGCATGACAGATTAGAACCTTGAGGAACCCCAGCCAAACTGTGAATCTGCATCTACCTACCAATATGCTCCCCTTGTTCTCATCTAGGCCCAGATGTAGTATGATGAGAGCTGGGAGGGCAAGAGAGCAGACACAGATACAGATCTCCCTGAGGTGTCCACAGCCTTCCCCAAGTGCAAGGCTGAAGCTATGGGTGGGGCAAGAGATCTGAGAGAAATCACTCTGAGGCGCTCTGGGCTTCCATCAAGTGCACTGCAGCCATCTTCCAAAAGATGTGGACAGCACATCAGGGGATACAGAGAACTCTCAAGACGCAGAAAGCTGGAGGCAAAATTGGAGAGCAAAGAATACTCTCCAGTGGAAGAGGTAGAAGCTGGTAGCCAGATTATAGAGCATAAAGAATTTTCTGGAATCTCACCAGTATTCAGATCCTAAATCTTGCTAAAGCAAGACTTGATTTTTTTCTTAAATTGTTTTAAGCCAGTGGCACAATCAATCTAACTTAAGTTGCGATCAAGCCCAGACTCATTGAACTACATATGAAATTGACTCAATTCCCTCACACATGCCCTCAGATAAAAAAGATGATCCCCTTTTCTAGAGGTGAATATTATTTGCTCTACTGTTACTCCACCCAAAATGTCTCCACACATCAAGATACATGAAAGGTACAAAAACACAAGAAAATCTTACCCATGGTCAAAAGAGGAAACAGTCAATTGAAAAAGACCCAGAAATGACCCAGGTAGGGACTTTAAAACAACAGTGACAAATATTTTAAAGAATCTAGTGGAGAAAATATATGCATAAACAGATTAGTAACTTCAGAAGACAGAAGGTGACAGTTAAAGAATACCAAATGGAAAAAATAGAAATGAAAAAAATATATAATAAAAATTTACTTAATAAATTTAACATCAAATTAGATATAGCAGAAGAAGAAATCAATGACCTTAAAGACAAAATAGAAATTACCCCCCCCAAAAAAAACCAAACAGTAAAATAAGGGGAAAAAAGAATTAAGAAACAACGGATAATATCAAAGGGTCTAGAAAACATGTAACTGAAGTTCCAGAAGAAAAAGAGAAAGATAACAGGGAAAATATGTTTTCCTTCCTTCCTTCCTTCCTTCCTTCCTTCCTTCCTTCCTTCCTTTCAAGAAATAAAGTCAAGGGGTGCCTAGGTGGCTCAGTTGGTTGAGCATCCGACTTCTGCTCAGGTTACAATCTCACGGTTCATGGGTTTGAGCCCTACGTCAGGCTCTGTGCTGAACACTTGCTTGAGCCTGGAGCCTGCTTCGGATTCTGTGTCTCCTTCTCTTTCTGCCCCTCCCGTGCTCACTCTTTGTCTCAGTCTTTCTCTCAAAAATAAACAAGTGTAAAAAATTTTTTTTTCTACTTTCCAAAACTAACATGTACATCCAAGAAGCTCAGTGAACCCAAGCAGGACAAATTCAAAGAAAACCATACCTTAAAATGTCATAGTTAAACTGTGACTCAAAGATAAAAAGAAAATTCACAAAAGTAGCCAGAGGAAAAAAGATTTATAATGTACAGGAAACAACAATAAGAATGCTAGAAAACTGAAACAACTTTTTATAGTGCTGCAAGGAGGGAACCTATCAACTTAATGCTTCATATTCTGTAATAATAAAAGCAATATACAGACATTTTCAGATAGACAAAAACAGAGAGAATTTGTCTGCAGCAAACCAGGACCACAGAAATGCCCCCCAAAATTATGTATGTATATAAAATATATTTTTATTCTGTATATATACATATATATTATATATATACAAATTGTAATGTATATTATATATAAAAACTTCCATAAAAATTGTTGATTTTTTAAAACAAAAATAATGATAATACATTATGAGGCTTATGACATAAATAGAAGTAAAATATATAACAACAAGATGATAAAGGGCAAGAAGCAGGTCCATGAAATCTTGCTATAAGACTTGTTTACATTGTTCAAAAAAAAACTATGAACATGTTTGGAGATAGATTGTGACCATGTAAAGACATGTAGTTTAATTTCTAAAGAGCAAGTGCTATAAAAATAACAAAAAGAAAAGTGTAACTAAAAAGTCAGTAGAGAAGACAAAATAGAATACCAAAAAATTTTTGATTCATCCAAAAGTATACAGGGGAAAAGGAAGAAAAGAACAAAGAACAGATTGGAAAAGTGCCAAGAGGTAGATTTAAATCCATCATACATTTAATTATATTAAGTGTAAACAGATTAAACACACCAAGAGTAGAGCAAAAATTGTCAGACTCAGTAAAAAAGGTAAGCCTGACCTACATGTTATTTAAAAATAACATATGTTCAATATAAATTCACAAATATATTAAAAGGAAAAGACTTGAAAAAGATATTCTATATAAACACTAAGTATAAGAAAGCTAGTGTGCTATATAAAAATCAGACAAGGTGGGCTTCAAGACAAAACAGATTACCAGAGATAAAGAGAGAATTCCATAATTATTAAAACGTCAATTCATTACAAAGATCTAATGATCAATCCTAAATGCATAGAGACCCATCCTAGTGTTTCAAAATTCAAAAAGCAGACCTTGACAAAACTAAAGAGAAATCCACATTCATAGTTGTAGATTTTAACACCCTTCTCTCAGTAATTGATATAATTAAAAAAAAATTAGTAAGTATATAAGGATTGAATACCACTGTCAAGCAGCTTGATATAATTGACCCTATTGCCCAAACCTGCAAATACTCATTAATTTCAAGTGCACCTAAAACATTCACCAAGAGAGACTGCATGCTGGTCCATAAAACAAATCTGAAAAAATTATCAAGGCTCAAAATGATATCAAAATATCAAAATAATTCTCTCTGATCACAACTGAATTAAATTAGATATGAATTACAAGAAGATAGCCAGAAAATCTTGAAATGTCTCAAATTTTAAACACTCATTTCTAAATAACCTGTAAATCAAAGAAGAAATCACAAGAGAAATTAGAAAATATCTCTGAGTAATAAATTAAAAAATATATATATAACATAAAAAAATTTGTGAGATGCAGATAAAGCTGAGTTTAGAGGGAAATGTAGAGCTTTAAGTCCCTATATTAGAAAAGAGATGATCAAAGACCTAAATTTCTACCTTAAGAATCAAGAAAAAAAAGGGGCGCCTTGGTGGCTCAGTTGGTTAAGTGTCCAACTCTTGATTTTTAGCTCAGGTCATGATCTTACAATTCCTGAGTTCAATCCCCAGGTCAGGCTCTGCACTGACAGCTCAGAGCCTGCTCAGGATTCTCTCTCTCCCCCTCTCTTTGTCCCTCCCCAGCTCTCTCTCTTTGTCTCTCTCTCAAAATAAATAAATAAAGGGGCGCCTGGGTGGCGCAGTCGGTTAAGCGTCCGACTTCAGCCAGGTCACGATCTCGCGGTCCGTGAGTTCGAGCCCCGCGTCAGGCTCTGGGCTGATGGCTCAGAGCCTGGAGCCTGCTTCCATTCTGTGTCTCCCCCTCTCTCTGCCCCTCCCCCGTTCATGCTCTGTCTCTCTCTGTCTCAAAAATAAATAAAACGTTAAAAAAATTTTAAAAAATAAATAAATAAATAAATAAACATTAAAAAAAGAATCAAGATAAAAGAGCAAATTAAAACCAACATTAGGTAGATTTCAGAAAGCAAATAATAAAATTAATAGCAGAAATAAATAGAATAGACAAATAAATAAAAAATTGAAAGTTGAATATCTGAAAAAATTAATAAAACACATAAATCCTTAGCAAAACTTATCAAAAGAAAAGCACAAATTACCAAGGAGCAAAAGAGGAGACATCACTGAAAATCCTGCAGATATACAAGAATAATAAGGAGATGTTACAAATGGATGCCAAAATATCAACAACTTCTATAAAATGGAAAAAATCCTTGAAAAATAAAACTTAATAGAACTCAGATACGGAGAAAAAGAAAATAGAAATGCCCCTATGTCTATTAAAGAAATTAAACTACTAATAAAATACCTACAAACAAAGAAACCACCAGGCACAGATGGCTTCACCAATTAATTATGTAAATATTTAAAGAAGAATTCATATCAACCTTACACAGGCACTTTCAGAAATCACAGGGAATATTTGCCCATTCAGTACATAAGGTTCATATAATACTGATATCAAAACCTGACAAAGACATTATAAGAAAAGCAAACAAACATCCTTTATGAACATAAATGAAAAATTCTTAACCACATATTAGCAAAATAAATTCACACATATAGAATAGATAGATAGTTATATAGATGTAGATCATGTCCATGAGGTTGATCCAGGAATGCAAGATTAGCTTAACATTTGAAAAGTGTTCAATGTAATTAAGGCAAAAAAATTACATAATCATCTCATTCCCATTAGATACAGAAAGAGCAATTAACACAATTCAATACCCATCATTTAAAAAAACAAACAAAAAAACAAAAACAAAAAAATAACCAAAAATCATAAAACCTCTCAGCAAACTAGGAAGATAGGTAGGGAGAAGGAACTTCTTTAATTTGATAAAAAGAATCTACAAGAAACCTACTGGTGATATCATAGTTACATCCATTCTCACCACTTCTATTCAGTATATACTAGAAGTCCTAGCCAGTGCAATAAGGCAAGAAAAAAAATACAACACATGAATATTAGAAAAGAAGTAAAGTCATTATTATTTGCAGACAATTTGATTGCCCAGTAGAAAATGCTATGGACACTTTAAAAGAAGGAGTAGAACTAATAAATAAATTTAGCAAAGTTACAAGATACAAGGTTAATATACCAAAAGCAATTTAATTTTAATAGAGCACCAATGAATAATTAGAAAATAATTTTCAAATCCTATTTACAACATCATTAAAAACAGTAAATAGCTAAAAATAAATCTATTGGAAATATACAAAACACAAAAAAAGTTTTACAGAGAGAAATTAAAGAGGTCAGGAAATGGAGACATATACTATGCTCATAAGTTGGAAGACAAATATTGTTAAAAAGCCATTCTGTCTAAATGGATCTATAGATTCAATGCCATGTCAACCAAAATTCAAGTAGGCCTTTTTGAAAAATTCACAAGCTAGGGCACCTGGGTGGCTCGGTCATTAAGCATCTGACTTTAACTCAGGTCACGATCTCAATCTCACAGTTAGTGAGTTTGAGTCCTACATCAGGTGAGCTCAAGCCCTGCTTTGGGTGAGCACAAGCCCCACTTCAGGTAAAAATGAGCCCTGCTTTGAGTGAGTCCCATTTCTCTCTCTCTCTCTCTCTCTCTCTCTCTCTCTGCCCCTTGATCATTTGCACCTGTGTCTCTCTCAAGAAAAAAAAAAAATTACAAGCTAAATCTAAAAGTTATATGGGAATAGAATATCCAAAGGCATAAAAAAGAATAACAAATATGGAGGACTTTTATTACATGATTTCAAGCCTCATCATAAAGTTATGATTTGATATTGATGAAAGAATAAGCAAATAGATCAATAAAACAATGTAGAGATTCCACAAATCATCCATTTATATATGGTTAATTGACTTCAACTTTTCTTGCAAAGTGGCTTTTTTTTCCAAAGTTTTATTTAAATTCTAGTTAGCTAACATATAGTATAATATTGGTTTCAGAAGAATTTAGTGATTCATCACTTACATATAACACCCAGTGCTCAATACAAGTGCCCTCCTTAATGCCCATCACCCATTTAGTCCATTCCCACCCACTTTCCTCCATCAACCCCCAGTTTGTTCTTTATAGTTAAGAGTCTCTTAACTTTTTTTTCCTCTTTCTTTCCCTTCTCCTATGTTCATCTTTTTTGTTTCTTACATTCCATATATGAGTGAAATCATGTGGTATTTGTCTTTCTCTGACTGACTTATTTCACTTAGCATAATAGCAAATAGCTCCACTGCAAATAGCAAGATTTCATTCTTTGTTATGGCTGAGTAATAATCCATTGTATATGTATACCATATCTTCTTTAACCATGCATGGGTAAATGGACATCTGGGTTCTTTCCAGAATTTGGCTATTGTTTATAATGCTGCTATAAATATCAGAGTGCATGTGCCCCTTTGAATCAGTATTTTTGCATCCTTTGGGTAAATCCCTAGTAGTGCAATTGCTGGGTCATAGGGTAGTTCTATTTTTAACTTTTTGAGGAATCTCCATACTATTTTCCACAGTGGTTGTACCAATTTGCATTCCCATCAACAGTGTAAGAGGGTCCCCCTTTCTTCACATCCTCACCAATATATGTCATTTCCTGTGTTGTTAATTTTAGCCATTCTGACAGGTGTGAGGTGATATCTCATCACAGAATTGATTTGTATTTCTCTGGTGAAGACTGATGTTGAGCATCTTTTCATGTGCCTGTTGGCCATCTGGATGTCTTCATTAGAAAAATGTCTATTCATGTCTCTGCCCATTTCTTAACTGGATTATTTGGTTTTTGGGTGTTGAGTTTGATAAGTTCTTTATAGATTTTGGACACTAACCATTTATCAGGTATGTCATTTGCAAATATCTTCTCCCATTCTGCAGTCTGCCTTTTAGTTTTGTTGATTGTTTCCTTTGCTGTACAGAAGCTTTTTATCTTGATGAAGTCCCAATAGTTCATTTTTGCTTTTGTTTCCCTTGCCTCCAGTGACGTGTCTAGTAAGAAGTTGCTCCAGCCAAGGTCAAAGAGGTTGCTGATTGTGTTCTCCTCTAGGATTTTGAGGGTTTCCTGTGTCACAGTTAAGTCTTTCTAACATATGGTACTGGATCAATTGGGTATCTGTATGAAAAACAATGTCATCCTCAACATCTACCTCACTCCTTACACAACAATTAATTCAAGAAAGATGGATCACAGGCCTAAATGTAAATGGCAGAACCATATAGTGTCAGAAGAAAACATAGAAAAATATCTTTGCAATCTTCAGGTAGGAAAAAATCTTAGGATGCTTATAAAAAGCACTAACTAATAAAGGATAAACTGACATATTAGAATTAGACTCAGGCAGATTGTATTTTCCAAAAATGGCTAGAGCAGTATTCCAGTCCCACATGGTCTTCTAAAACATTGCCACTTCCCCACCAAGAAGTGGAGTCAATTAACCAGGGTGAGTTTGTAACTTCTCCAACTTTTAGAATAAAGCAGAAATGATTCTATATTTCTTCTGAAGTTAGGTTGGAAAAAGTAAATAGCTTCCATCTTCCAAAAAGTTAACATACTCTCTTTCTTAAGATGCTCTTACCTTTGGAACCCAGCAACATGGAGAGGTCATGGTATGCGTTCTTGTCAACAGCTCCATCTAAAGTCTAAGCTGATATTATCAAGGGGCAGATATATGAGTTATCAAGCCTTCAGATGATTTCAGCCCCCAGCCGGTAAGTCACCTCAGCTGACATCAAAGGGAGCAGAGACAAGTTATTCCTAATGAGTCCTACCAAAATTATACATTTGTGAGCAAAATAAATATTGTCATTAAGTAAAGAAACTGGAGGATAATTTGTTATGTAGATGATTCTGGATGTCAGAAGACACCATTAAGAAAATGTATAGGCTAAGGGCACCTGGGTGGCTCAGTCGGTTAAGCGTCCAACTCTTGATTCCGGCTCAGGTCATGATCTCATGGTTGGTGAGATCGAGCCCCAAGTTGTCAGGCTCTGTGCTGACAGTGAAGAGCATTCTTGGAATTCTCTCTCCCTCTCTCTCTGCCCTCCCTTGTACTCTCTCTCTCTCTCTCTAAGAATAAATAAATAAACTTTAAAAAAAGAAAGTGTATGGGCTAGCCACAGACTGGGGAAAAATATGTATATATAACAATATGTATATACATAACTATGTATATATGTAAATATATATATGTATATATGTAAATATATACATAGTTATGTATAATGTGTATCTAGCATATATAAAGAATACCTACAAATCAAACATCTAAAAACCAGCAGCCTTATTTTTTTAATAGCCAAAAGACATCTCTCAAAATTAGATACAGTCAATTAAACACAAAAGGTATTCAACATCATCTTGTAATTTCACACCTATTAGCATGATTAAAATAAAAAGTACTGACAATGCCAAATGTTGGAGACAGTATGAAACAAGTAAAACAAGTGAAGCAAGTAAAACATTCACATATTACTTAGTATAAGTGTGAAATGGTATGATCACTTTGGAGAACTGTTTGGCTGTTTCCTATAAAGTTAAATACACATCTACCCTATGACCCAGTAATTTCACTACTATGTATTTATATAAGAGAAATGAAAACATGCTTCCGCAAAAAGACTTGTACAAGAGTGTTAATATCATCTTCATTCATAATAGTAAAAAATAGGAAACCCAAATATTCATCAATAGGAGGATAGAAAAATTGTGGCACATCTATACAATGGGATATAACTTAACGGTATAAAGAATGAACTACTGATACTGCAATGATATGGGTGAATCTTGAAAATATTCTTTTAAGTGAAAGAAGCCAAACACATCTATATAATTCCACTTAGATGAAGTTAAAACTGATCTAATATGACAAATTAGAAAGTGGTTGCCTCTGGAGAATCAGGGAATTGACACTAGAAGGAGTACAAGAGAAACTTCTGGGATATCCTATATCTTTTTTGATTACACAAGCATATACAATGGTTAATATTCATTGACCTGAACACTGTACCCTGCGTATTTTCTTGAATATAAATTATACTCAATACTCAATTAAAAATTACATAGAGATGCTTCTCTAAACTCTGTAACACATTGTTTCTAACAAAGAAGACTAAGGCATTGCCCTGGCCCACCGCTCCCCCTAATTCCCCACAATAGAGCAGTATATTGGCAGAACACTGGGGAGAGCAGCAAGACACACGACAAATATCCAAGGTCCACCAGCAAGTACAAGTTTGTTTACATACTGCCTCTCACAGCATCCCAGGAGTACAAGTATAAGTAGGAAATTGTGCAGGGGAGCCCAAGGTCATGAGTTTTAAAGGTAGGAGCAATGAGCCAAACAAATGTGTGACTTCATTCATACCTGCAGGTTGGTGAGTCAAGTTACATCAGAGAACTGAAAGATGAGCAATCTCATTGGAGTGAAAAGCTTTAAAATTTCACTCCACTGAGATTGCTCACCTTACTGTATTTCCCAAGCTACTATCTTCCCACACCTCACAAACTACCTCTTCTACTCACTGATGGGTTCTGAATCTCATACTCACCATGTCTTGCATATATACGTACAATTATTTTCCAAATGTGTATTTTCCAAAATGTATGCAGACACTGATTATTCAAATACAGATTAAATTAAAGGCATTACTGAGTCCTTTATATCTTCTCAAACAGTAAATGTTAAAAGCAGAACTTCTATTGAGACTGTCAATTATTTTAACAAATAATTTTAAGGGGGGGGTCTTATACTTGAATACATACTTGGAGTTATACAGACCTAAATTCAAATTCTGGTTTTGCAACTTCCTAGCTTTGTGACCTTGATAAAATTATTTTGTTTCTATGACCTGCGGTTTCCCATTTGAAGAGAAAGAGATAATGATAGTCCCTACCTCATAGGGTCATTAAGGGGATTAAATGATGATATCAAAGCTTTAACACAGTGCATAACACATAATATGTGCTCAGTAAATATTAGCATTCTTCAACAGAAACTATAAGGTATACTTTAAAAAGTCCAGGACTTGGAGTCTAAAGACCTAGTTCTGCTCCTAACTCCCCACTTCTCTTTGTGATTTAAGCATGTTCCTTTAACTCTCTGGGCCTCTGTTTCCTTACATGTAAAATGAAAAAATTGAATCTAGTATTGGTGACTTCTCACCACCACTGAACATCTTCTCCTCCAACCTGGCAGCAGATGTCCAAGGATGCAAAAGTTTATTATACCATCTATAAAATGAAATCTAAATTGCAGTAATATGCCAAAGAACAGTAGGGCTGGGGTAAGTATGGCTGCCACTTCCTGCCAGTGGAGAGATAAGAGAGAGTAGATAGATCCAGAAAAACATCTGGTAAGTAGAGAACCTTGAGCATTGAGCTAAGAATGGTCTCTCCTCTCAGGACTAGCAAATGGGTCAAAAGTTTCTTTTTGCAAATCCAAGAAAAGAGGATCTTTGGGATGGGAAAGGAATGGGTCTTTCCAGTCTTCTTCTTTCCATTCCCATTACTGCCACTGAAGTCAGAGAGACCTTCAGTGTCTTGCCTTAGGACTATAGAGAAAGCTTCCTTACCTACCATTGTGCCTCAAGCAATCCTTTCTCCTTTCTATGCTAAATTACACAACAGAGCTGTCCTTCCAATGCACAGTATTGTCATGCTCTCTCCTGCTCAAAGTCCTTCAGTGATGCCCACTGATGTTGGACTCAGCTTTCTTCCACCAAGAATGCTTTCTAAATTCTACTGATCCTTGAAGGCCCAGCTCAATTCCTACTGCTTCCAGGAAGCTTCTCCTCATGCGTTCTTGGATGGAATAGAGAATGCTCACTCACTGGAAAATCTCAAGAAGAATAACTCAAGCACATGTTCATAAATCTGTATTAATTCCCAATTTTCTATTAAAGTTTAAATAGATACCTCAGGGGTACATGGGTGGTTCAGTTGGCTAAGCATCCAGCTCTTGGTTTCAGCTCAGGTCACAATCTCATGGTTTCGTGAGTTCAAGCCCCGTGTCAGGCTCTGTGCTGGCAGCACAGAGACTGCTTAAGATTCTCACTCGCCCTCTCTCTGCCCCTCCCCCACTGACGCTGTTTGTGTCTCTCAAAATAAATAAATAAACTTAAAAAAAGGAGAGACAGAGAAATACCTCAGACTGGCACTCCATATAGTCAACAACATGATCCCTATCCAGATTTCCATGCCACTATTCCACCATGGTGGCCCAATCTCCAGTCAATCTTGAGTATTTCCTAAACATTGCATTCTCTCCACCTGGCATTCCTGCTCTGATTGTCAACATGTCACCCATCCTTTGAGAGTTATTTCAAACACTGTTGCTTTCTTCTTTCTTACTTTCTGTTTAACTCTACTGCTTTCCCTAATTCTACCCTCCTTCTAAGCCCCTTATCACTTTGTTTTTTACCCTAAAACTCTTAAAGTCTCTTTGGCATCTCAGTTAAAGGTAAACTTGAAGAACGTAAAGCCATTGAGGATGGAGACTGACCTCTTTATGCATTGTGATCCCTGGATCGGCACTGTCCATGTATGGTACAGGGCTTAGGAAGGGACACTGGAAGTTCTGTGTCTTGTGACTACAGAAGACCTGACAGCATTGAGTGGAAAGTCAGACACAATGACACCTAGAGCCCCTTCCAGTTTTAATCTTCCAGAAGCTTAAGAAGTCTCTAAGAAATCCCCTCAACTCTTTTTTCTGAATTCCTTTTGCTACTAGTCACCCAATTCAGCATGTTCTTGATTGGTAGTATTGTTGTTTATATTTAATTTTTTACGAAGATGATACATTCACAGAGTTCAAAAAATTTTTGTAATGAAAATATACAAATGACAACATCTCACCCCCTAGTTCTTATCACATGACTGACTGCTCAATTAACCACTTTTACTAGCTTTTTGTATCCTTTCAGATTTTCTTTTATGCAAATATAAATGTATGTTCTTCTATTTTGTCACACAAACAGGAGCTTGCATTCAGTTGCTTTTGCAATTAGTTTAGGGGTTAAATTTGCCTTGCCAGCTGCAGTGAAATTGCTGTGTGAGGTATGAACCTCAAAGCTCCTTAATGCCCTACTACGCCTAGCTCAAGGCTGGGCACACACAAATGCTTAAATAAGTACTTTTTGGTCAGCTGCCCTTCCACAACTTTCTCTGCCCTGCCTGGAGCTGAGAACACGTGCCCCACCTACAGTTCCAATGTGTGAAGAGAGGCCCTGCACTCTCACTTCCTCTGACACATTTTTAGAGAATGATCTGATTCCCAGAGATCAGTCCAAGTTTCAATCTGTGGTACACCAAGCCTTTGCCACCTTTCAATTTGGTGGAAGAGAAAGCATGATAGACAGAGAGTCAGGAGACCTGGAGTTAGCTGCAGCTGTGTCCCCAAGTAGCTATGCATGTCTGGTCAAGTCATGTGCTCACTCTAGTCCTCATTCTTCAAAGAACCTTCCTTCCAGCATCAGTGCAGCCCTTGGTCAGGGTCTTCCAGCCTCAGCTCTTCAGACATCATGTGCTATGGACATGAGGGTGTGTTTGGACCCAAGAGTCCATGGGAGGCACCTGGAGAACTTGCTTGGACCTGTGTCTGCTGCCCTGCTGATCCTGGCTGTGATGACACAGCCCTTGCTGCAGTCATGAGACTGAGTGTGAGCCTCTCAGGGCAACAGTTCCCTCCCTGGCACCACAGGCAACTTTCTACACAAGACAAAACTGAACTTTTCCTGGTAAAGCAAGACAGGCCTAACTAAGGGCTCCACATGAGTCCAAATCTGAACCCCAAAGAGCCTAAGGGCACATCTGGGGAGGCCTGGTCACCCATCCACACGACCTTCAAGGCCAGTACCCTTTTCACCCACACCCTCTGAGCAGGTGGCACCAGAATGGGGAACTGTGAGGTTCCTGAGAGCCTTTGCTGGGGAATTCCTCTCAATTCCTCTCTGCTCCACTGCCCTCCCCACCTGCCTCCATCTGCCTTTAGGGACAGGAATAGGCTGACCTGGAAGGGACGTCCAAGGCCATCTGGCTCCCCCTCTCAGTATACAGATTCAGAAACTGAGTCCAGAGAGAGGAAGTCACTCACCCCGGGCACACAGCTGCCTGAGGGAGACAGCCTTCAATGACAAATCACCCAACAAATGTCAGATAAGCCAGCCAGGACTCTCTCCTGCCTTCCGGAGGCCTCATCCACACATCCACAGTGAGGGGTGCCATACCAAGGCTGTCCTCTCGAGCAACAGGGTGGGAAAAGTGCCTCAGAGGACGCGGCCAGGCACACACTTCTCATGGTTTCCTGTTCTGGCAGGAACCCCGGTTGGTTGATTCGGTTCTCTATACTAGTGGCAAAGGATGCCTGCCTGCCTGTCTGCCTGCCTGCCTGCCTGCCTCTGGGGTATAATTTGGTTAAAATTTATCATAACAGTTGTGAACAGGACAGCCAGGGAGGAGAGCAAGGTAACAGTTTTGTCTTTAGCTGACCTGCCTCAAGGCTAAAATTGGGGCCTGAACTCAGACTGAAAAAGCTATCACTAGGATCCCTGCTCCTTATAGGGCTCATGATCATAGGGCTTACAGAATTTTCTCCATCTGTTGAGTTAGCCCCACTTCTCTCTGCCTGTCTAAAATCCCCTCTCTTTGAAAAGCAGCTCAGCCTCTTCCAAGAAACCTTCCCTGACTTCAAACCCCCATTAAGGTCTCTATCTTCTAAACCAGGCACCCAGGATGTGCCCTGGGTCACTCCCTAGAATGTGTGTATATCCACAATCGTGTAACCAATGTCTGGTAGTCTTCCAAGAGAAGGCTGATGTTCTATTTCTTTAGTGTCCTCCAAAGGCCCTAGCCCAGCACAACACGCAAAACGTACACACTAGCAAATTGCTGGTCAATCAATTCCAGTTCTTCCCATTGAAGGAAAGTGAAACCAGTCCATATGCCACAACCCAGCAGCCCAGGTGGTTCCACAGGGACGGGAGCGTGCAGTGGAAGGTGACCCCAAAAGATGAGGTCCTGGGGTCAGCCTTGGGACCCATTTTCATGGGCTCTACATCACCTCAGGGACCAGACTCGGGGCACCAGGACCTGTGAATCCCACCTGTCCCTTACAGTTGTCACAACACACACACACACACATACACACACACACACACACACACACACACACACACACACACACGATGTCCTTGCATTTTCTCTCCTCTGCTACCCCTGAAGTCTCTCTTCACCCAAGTCCGCCTCAGTGGACAAATTAGGACAGGTGTGATTGATCCCAGGGCCCACATGGACTTGAGTAAAAGCATGCCCCTGGTCTGCATGCGTTACCTGCCACCAAACTCTCCCTCAGGACCTCCTGCAGCTCTAGGAAAAGGCCAGGTGAGAGCCAGTCTCTACACCCATTCTGAGAGGGATCAGAGCAAGTAAAACCTGAAATAGAGAAATTTCAGCAATAAAAGCAAACACCACCACGTCGCTGGACCTCACAGAGGCCCCAGTCGACATTTAGAAAGACCCAACCATTTCCAGACCATTCCAGTCAATAATAATCTGGGGATGACCTTAATGCTTGATTTCCCTTTCCTCATGATTTGTGGCTTGTGGAGCTCAAGATCCTTGAGTCCAAAACAGTGTTTGTGCTCATTAGGCAATGTTGCAAGGCCAGGCAGCATCGGATCTCTCCAGCCTGACCCTGCCTGGTCCCAGCCTGAGGTGGAGAAAACCTCCTGACAAAAGGTAAGGGTCTCACGGTGACATTCATTCAGCCACATTCCACATGTGTGATATCCCTGAGTAGTAGGTAAGCCAGTAAATCCATTATTTATGACATGAAATTGCATGCACAGTGCGATGCAGATATGTTAGCATCACCAGGAGAAACTTAACTTTTCTACGTCCTTGTTTTGAGAGGTACAAATTTTACAACTCTGGCAGTGCGTCACCAAGCATTTCTTACATAGCTACTTCCATATGTGGTTCAAAGTGGTTGGTTATATTTAAACATAGAATTTCCCCTACCTGATTACACTGAACAAATTAAAAATGGCTCCATCATTTGCATCCAAGTTCTGGGTTTCTTACCATCACCCTCGCTTCCCTCTTGCAGCCTTGAAAATCAGACCTTAACCATGTTTGTGAAACAAAAACACAGGAGCCCATTTCCATTGCAGAACAGAAAGTCACAGTCAAGCACCTGCATTTCTTTCTTTGTTGGCTGGGGGTGGAGTGAGGAGGAAGTTCAAATAGGAATATTTCTATGCCCACGTTGCAGCTTCAAGTCAGAGATTGGGAGTTCCAACCTCTGTGGGACCAGTGCACACACTTGCCCTTTCTGGGCTATGACATCCTGCTCTTAAAAACAGCTTCACCACCAGCATGCTTCAATACTGGCAGAGGTGAAGAACTAACCCAAGGGACTATAGCAAATATACTGGATTATCACAAGTTTTTTTTTTTTTTTTTGCCTTGCTGAATGGTGCTGATCTGGAAATATAATCCCCCAACTTCCGGTGCCATGTTCCATGGAGCTGAAATTCTAAATTCAAGCCTATTTCAGGTGGTTGTAAAGATTCATTTGTCAAGGCAGAAGAATTGGACATATTGTAGCAATGTATTAGCTTTGTGTGTGACTTTAAAAATTTTAGACATAGGACAGGTGGACTTCCATTTCTACTCTTACTCTACTCTTCTCTTGGCAGTAGGTTGGCTTGTTATTTCCCAACACACACCCTCTGCTTCAGCCAGAACCACAGTCCCACTGACTCACTGGTTCATTCTTAAACTATGCCAGCCCCTCCTCCAGCCTTGTCCTTTTCTTCTTGTTCTGGAGAGAAAAATTGGAGGACTATTTGCCCATCCCATCACGTCTTCCAGGCCTCCTACAGCTCACTCCTCTCTGAAGCCTCTCCCAAACCTTTCACCCCTTGCAGTGCGACCTTCTTTGTGCTCCTCTAATGTTCCAGCTATGCCACAGCCTTGCCTGTGTAGAGACAGCTTTAATCACCTGGTGACTTATGCTAGCTTTTCTCTTCATCCTTGGAGACCTCCAGGGGGACCTCTCTCTCTTATGCATCTGTGCATTCCAAACAATGCCTAACGGTCTTGAGTTGAAAGCTAACAGTCAATAAATACCACTTTTCTGGAGGAAAAGTAGGCAGTTACAATAAAAAATTTAAATGCACTCGGCCTCTAACCTAGTGTCTTACTTCCAGGCATCTAACCTATAGGACTACTTGCTCACTTACACAAAGATGCATGTTTAAATGAGTTCATACATGGAGAGAGCTTAGAATAAAGCCCTGCCCACAGTGAGCATGCTTCTCAGGATTAATGATAGCCGTTGCTGCTGCTATTGTTAGGATGTTCCCTGCAATATCATTTATCATAACAAAAATCTGGCAAGAGTGCAAATGGCCACAAACAGGAGAACCATTAAGTAAATGATGGTACATCAGTATAATTCTATACAGATCTTAAAAAGAATGTAGATGGATATGCACTGACACAGTGAAATGTCCATGTTTTTACTATTTACCAAAAAAAAAAAAAAAAAAAAAGCAAATTGTGGAACATGATATTATTTTTCTAAGAACTAAATATATAATTGTGTGTGCATACATATTAAACACATTCATGGAGGCAGCATAACGTCATAATTAAGAGCATAGTTTCATGGGGCGCCTGGGTGGCGCAGTCGGTTGGGCGTCCGACTTCAGCCAGGTCACGATCTCGCGGTCCGTGAGTTCGAGCCCCGCGTCAGGCTCTGGGCTGATGGCTCAGAGCCTGGAGCCTGTTTCTGATTCTGTGTCTCCCTCTCTCTCTGCCCCTCCCCCGTTCATGCTCTGTCTCTCTCTGTCCCAAAAATAAATAAACGTTGAAAAAAAAAATTAAAAAAAAAAAAGAGCATAGTTTCAGATTCAGACTGCTTGGATATCAATCTGGCTTCATCTCATACTACCTATGTGATCTCAAGGAAATTATTTAACTTCTCAGTGCCTCAGTTTCCTCATCTGTCAAATGGAGAAAACACAACACCTGCCTCATAGGACTAATACATGGACTAAATGAGTTCATACGTGTACAGCACTCAGAATAGGGCCGACACAATAGAAAGCCCCCCCAATAAAAGTTAGTTGTCAGTAGTATTATTCTCTGCAAAGAAAAAAGAAGGGATCAACGCCAAACTGTTAACAGGGGTTTCCTCTGGAGAAAGAAATTGGTGGAAACGAAACTTTCTTGTTTTTTTTTACCACAAGCAGGTATAACTTACATAATATAAAGATGCCACTGACTTGCCAACAGGTTGTAGGTTTGGCTCATGAGGACAACCGCTACCTGAGATGCAGTGTGAGGGGTCAGGACACAGGGCCGCAAGCCGCTGCTTCCCCGTTTCTCAATCCTCATTCTAACTCCAACCCACAGCCAGAAAATAAAACATAAAAGATGTTATTGCCAGCTGCTGCCCCCCCACACACACATTCTGCAACCCCACAAACGTGCTAAAAAATTGAGAACATCTGTTTGCCGGGGGGGGGGGGGGGGGGCGGGGAGCATCAATTACTATTTTAAACGGGAAGAAAGGGAACAGGAAGTAAATTGGTGACCAATGTATTTTTATTCGTACATCTTGACTGCCAAGGTAGGATCTAGTACTGCTTTAATAATCATCTTTCTGTGGTAGGAGATGGGTCTAAGTACTACTTACTACTGATCCCTCCCCCTTGTAAAATACTGTTCTTCCTAGACACCTTCCTGGCCAACCCCAGTCTGCAACATCCTCTATCTCCCCCTCTTAGAGAAGTGCTTTGGCCTCCTACCCCTAGGACATTCTCATCCTGGTGGCACACATTGTGATTTAACATATGCACCCCCGACAGCCCAGGAACATTGAGGGCAGGAGTCTCTACCTTGGGTTTCATTTGTCTCCACCACTGCTTGGCACAACCTTGCCCTACTGGCCACACTGCAAAATCCAAACTCCTTAGCCCTACCCCAAGGCTTCTCCCTCCTGGCCCCACACTCCTTTTCCAGCCACATCTCCTACCACCCCCCTACGTGATCCCCTCTCTTTCTGGGGATGCAGTCAGGCTGGCCAAATCCATGTCTCCCAATTCACCTTTTGCTTTCCACTTCCTACTCCTGTGGCCATTGTTCCCCTTATATTCACCATCTTTGTGCTGTCAGCATCTCCTCCCTTGCTCTCTGCATACCCACATCTCACTATCCCTCAGGCCAGCTTTCACCACATCCTGGCACCTGACCAGGGCATAAGCATCTCTCTCCGCTCTGCACCCCTCACCTGGGCATGGCAAATAATCCAATATACATGGTCTACCCTCTGAATGAGTAGAGCTTGTCTCCTCAACCGGATGGCAAATTCCTGGAAGGCAGGACACCTATCAAGATTCCTTCCTTTTCTCATATTGGGCATGGAAAGAGTGGGGTGGAGGGAAGGTTGGGAATCGAGAGAGGGGGAGGTGGGAATCTTGCCCCAAAAAGCTAAAGTGAGAAGGTTCATTTAGTACTAAAATATCTATTGATAGCTTGCTAACTTCTCATGGCAAACTTTTCTTATTTGACTTTGTGTTCATTTTTCTAGCTAAAAAAGGAAAAAAATAAAAAGATTGTTAAAAATTAAATCCAAAACTTTCAGCTCTGATAAGATGAGTTGTCTCAAATGCCAATAATTCCACATGGCTTGTCTAAAATTAGAGAGAGAGAAGTGACCAGGATTTTTAATAGATTGGCTTTCATAGTAGATGCAAGATAGTCAAAATCTATTTAAATGACTTTCTTGGGGAATTGGAGCAGCAGGCAATGCATCAAATGCCAGAAGTCCATTTAAATATTATACTAAGGGAAGGGAATTCATTTGGTCAAGATGCTAAAATGAACAGGCAGGGACAGAAATGCCCTGGAGAAGTACTGGGTGTTTCATCTTGAATCCATTTGTAAAATAAACACATTTATTTACCAAGTTTAGTACTTCGACTGTTTCCTGGACTCCTCAGTACATACACAAATCTAGACTGGGATGGCCAACTTGGAATTAAAAAGTGACCAAAACTACAAAATTAATTTGACACTCTTCAATTTCCTTGTTTAGAAACACAAGACAAATCCTAATCAATTGGAAGTTTATACAGTATTTCAGTCTACAACTTGGAAATTGTCACAGTGCACTGGCAAACAGCAGCCCCTTAGCGCCTCCAGCCCCAATGTGTTTGCGATGATGGTCCAGGCAGCAGCTGTTTATGAGCTTAAAATGCAAACATACTAACTCCTTTCTTCTGCAGGAAGGACTTGCATTCCCACCAACACCTACTGCTGTCTTACAGATGGGCTTAACTCTGAGATCTCAAACCTTCTACAGGAAACACACAGACACACACACCCTGCTCAGGCCCCACTCTGCCCAGACACTGTTTAAATTGCTTTTCCAGTAGGATCCCAGGAAAAGGTTCCATTTAACTACCACCTGCACATGGCCAGGATACGACTGGTTTGACAATCTATAGCCTCTCTGGTCCTGCAGGGGTCCTTGGGGTAACTCTACCCCCTGCCTGGTTAATGACCTCTTGTGGGCTCTGGATTGGGTGTTTGGTATTCTGAGTTTCCTGTAGGCAGCAGAGGCAGGAAGACCACACAGTATCAGACATAACATCCCACACGATGAGGTGTGGCGCAACAGACCTACTATGTTGGCAGCTAGGGCTGGCTGGCGAGGATGTCGTTTAATGGCTCAGCAACTCACCAGCCAGTTTCATTACTGAATGCCTTCCTCCTCACCTCTGAGTACCGGAACTCCTGCAGGCAGGCCTGGTTCTTTCCGCAGCCCTCAAAGGTTACAGAAGCCCCTTTTTCCCTTGCACACTCTTTCAGCAATAGCCTGCCCTGCTCTCCCCATATTGTCAACAGTTCATAGCTGAAGCCTCAGTGGAATATCCCATCCAATTTCCCATAAAATGGGACATGAAAATAAACACACATATTGTATGTTGGTTTACATTTCCTACACAGACCCAGCAGGGGCGACAGGAAAGACATTAAGGAAACTATTTCTAAAGCAATGGGCTACATTTTAGCAAGAATACTCTCACTGACCCTAAAAAGAAAGCCATTCAGAAGGCTAAAATCCCATATAATTCTTTGAAAACGTTCTTGAACATTCCCATTTTAATTTCCAAAATCAATACGGCTCGCTAGTGTTCCATGTTCGATGACAACAATTCATATTGATGGGGAGGGAGGTATGAACATTTTTCTATTGAATGGAAAATTTGGTTATTTTTAAGGACATTATTCCAAGAGAGAAAAAGGTCTTAAGTCCACTGCACCTGACAGAGTATTGTTTTGTTCCTAGAAGGCTGGTTTCTCTTGACATCGCTGCCCTCATTAAAAAAGCATATCACGGTTGTCGCCTTTATCTTTTCAGTCATGCAGTTTCAAGACCCCAAACAGAATGTTATCATTTATTTTTCTTCTGAAGAAAGGAACGTTGCTTGCATGCATGCTCAACACCAAAAATTCAAGAGCACATTCCTGTCACACCTCTCCAGTTCAAAGCACCTGGCAAGTCTGAGTTAGTAAGATGTCTGAACTAGAAAACAGTAAAGGCTGTTTTAGATCTTTCAAGTAAATTCACTAACTAAATAATCATTCCTTGACATTAGCACATTAACATTGTATGTAAGTGGTGCTACTAAAGTGCTAGAAAACAGTTTGTTTGCAGATAAATGGTACCTCCTGCAGTCTCATCCACACTGCTAATCTGTTCAGCAAAGTCTTTCCTCACGGATCAGATAGTGCAAACAATCAGTACCAGATGCCATGCCAGGGAAGGACACACACAGTCCAATGCCACCGTGGGACACAAAGAATCTTCCGTCACAATGGGGCCATTTTATCCCACCTAAGAAGCTGGAAAGGAACAACAACAACAAAAAGGAGGCATGGTCCGTGATACCATTGCTTCTCTCAGTAATGGCCTTTCTTTGGTGGGCACAAAATGCTAGTCACACACTTTGGACATCAGGAAAAAGCTGATAGCATCTTCCACTAAACTTGCCTCCATGCCCTGTTCCACACTACCTGTCTTGCTGACTGATTCTTCCCTTCTCTCATTCCCACACTTCTCCCTGTGAGGAAAGAAGGGTAAAGGGTAAAGGGCCCAGTGCTCTTTCCAGTTTCTTCTACTCATGCTTCTCTCTCTTAGCACTCCCGTGCTGCTGAGCCTAGGGCCATTCAGTGAGTTGGCCAAGGTGGGTATCTTAGGTCCACTCCACTCTAGACTTACAGAGAAATTTCCTCTTCACCTGCTTTTCCTTAAGGGCCTCTGCTTTTTTTCATCTCAGAAGGCAAGATTGAAAGTTCAAGCTCAGAGCATGGGGCTACAGATGCTAAGGTGACTAGCCTGCTTTTGGGCCAGGCCTTCAGCCAGAAGGGCTAACAGAGCCCTTGTGGCCCATGCTTGGTGTGGCAGATTTCAGCAAGAACAGGAGTTTTACATCAGAGCCTGGGGCCAAAGCCCTTTGGAAATCAATAGGACACCTTTGCCAAGAGTGCCCACTCTGCATATCTCCCTTGAGCCTGATCTATGATTTCATGTTTAGGATCCTGGTTAAATAGCTTTTCAACTCATCATAACTAATTTAATGGGTGAAGAAACCTCCAAGAGCTAGTAAGCGGAAATTTGGAACATAAGAAGCAGAGATAATCCACATACAAATGAGAAGCCTTCAAATGACTATGGATTGACTATATGCACATCCAGACATTATCATAAACCAAGAAGAGTCAAAATTAACCCAAGTTTTGCTTCTGACACTTGCATATAATACAACTACAAAAATCTAGCACCATTATTAGGAGTGACTGAATTTGACATTATGCATATAATAAGATCCATGCTCTAAACATATTAAAATTCACAGTCAGACAAATAAATCTTTCTCAGCTCTGATAAGAAATTCAGTAGGGCAATTGGTTCAAGGGTCATATGACTTCCCACCCTTCACTCAGAGAAGAGTGAAATCACAGTTGTGGGGACCCCAAGATGGAAGTTGGCATAGAGAATCCCAAGCAGAAGGTTGAAGTTTTCTTATTTTATTTAAAATTAATGTAAATATTGTATTCAACTCCATAATGTAATAATAATCTTTCCATTAATTAACTTTTCCTCAAAAATTCATAAGTACAATAAATGTTCCAGGAAAATCACCATGTCGATCCTATAGCCCCAAGGTTTACCCAGCATACCACCACCTCACCCACATACCCTGGTTTGAGGAGAACCAATGTAGAATTCTGAATCTTAGAAAGAGAATTGAAAACCATGTTTCCCAAAGCAGGGGAAGAACAAAGGATACAGATTATACTCTTTCCATACCCGTTTTCCAGAGCCACTGATAGAAAATAATTAAAGTATTACAATGGCTTGTCATGAGGTTTCACACTGAAATGTGTTCATTTGACACATGAAAAGTTTTCTCCCCTGGGGACCATCAGAACTTGGCTTAGAACATGCTCTGAGAACACCTTGAGAACTTCATATATATAAGCCGAGCTCCTTGATCCCTTAATGCACCTAAATTCTGATGAAGTCACTGAAGGTGTCAGAGCAAGACGCAAAATCCTCAAGAGGCTATGGTCAACTTAGCATTTCCAGTTCATGTGGAGACGTTAATTCCACTTATCAAAGAGAAGTACAAAAAGGCACTCACTATGAAAAGCAGAAACCCCAAATGAAGAATATTGTGGGTTGGTCTCAGCTGGGTTCCCCTGAATTTATTACCTTAGAAAGTACAACATAGATCCAAGACTTCCACCCAAGACAGCTGCTAGTGGGAAGCAGTATCTAGATCAAATCACCAGGATCCTGGTGGCCTCTTCACTGGGTACAAGCTGTGCAAACCCAAGATGAATGAGGGAAGAATAATCATTTTGGGAAGCAGGTTAAGGAAATCATATACGTAAAGACAAGACAATTTAAAATTTTAATATTATTCTTATGTAATTTGATATGTGATGGGATTGAGACCCATCAGGAGGAAAAGACTGAGAGATATAGAAGAAAGACAAAGTAAGGAAGTCAGGGAGGAGAAGGAGCAGGGAATAACAAGAAGGGTGCAAAGCCTAGAAGACAGAGGACAGGAAGCATGGGAAGAGGCCAGATTGTGGGGATGGAGAAGAGCAGCCACCAAAATCCTTTCTCAGGTGGCACATTTGTGCCATGCAGAGGAATATCTCTAATTTGTTTTGTCTTTTCTTACTATTTCAGAACTCTGTCGCTTGGAGAGAGAACCTTCTCCTTTGAAAAGAGAAAATTTTAGTTATGACTTTAAGAGTTAACCAATTTTGTAAGAAAAAATAAGTGTGAGTTTGAAGCTTCAGGAGATGGACCTTAAATCTGACTTGTAGTTCAATCCACCTCCTTGAAATGAAACTGTAATTATTATATTTCCATGGTCACATCTTCTGCCATGATTTAATTTAGGGGGAGAGCCTACAAAGGCATGATTATCCTAGGAAAAGTTATGGTCAATAGATTTACTGATTAGAATTAGAAACACTGTTTTCTCTACTTCACCCCAAATTCAGACATCGAAGTAACCTCTCTCTCTCGCTTGCTCACTCTCTCACACACACACACATACACACATGTTTGAGTCCATATACACTCCACGTCACCCTCTCTCACTCCATGTATTCATGCTGACAGAGAGTCCCAAAGTCTTTTTCACCTGTGCACCACCATCTTTGCTTCTTATAATCTTACAGCCATGTGTGTGACATATCAATTCAGTTCTCACTTGTCAGGTCAAAAACAAGGACAATACATAGGTTTAACTTAAAGAGTTATCAGAATTTCAGGACTCAAACAAAAGCTAAATTTGACTTAGAGGGTTTTTTCCCTCCAACTTCCTGGCAAAGGTACAATGAAATGGCTAAAATGTAGGTGCACTGTGGAGAACAGGTGCAAAGACCTGGAAAATCCTCTGCTCTTGAATAATTGAAAGCAGACTAGAGATCCTTCTGTTCTATGAACTCTCCACAATTGGAGAGTAAGCTCCCTGAAAAGGTCTGGGCATTGGTCAGAGAATTCCAAATAACAAGGGGAGAAATCCCTTGAAAGAAGAGCTCAATGAGAGATCTCCACCTGTGTGAGTTGTAAAAAACACCAAAAACATGAAAATCTGCCTGCAAGTCCTGCACTCATTCACTTGAGCCCATTACATACATGCACTTGGACGCAAAAAATAAAAATAGCCCTGCAGTCCCTTGAAAAACTTTCCTTAATCTTGATGTTACTTTAAAGCCATCATAAATCACACAACCTGCCAATCTTGCCATGTTTTATAAACTGTGGGGAGAGGTAGAGCATTTCTGGCCCAACGATCTCCCAGTAACAAATGCCAGTTCTACAGCTGTGGTATTTCCTCAATACCACTCGACCTCTTAAACAAGGCTCTACAAATATATTAACTGTCATATTCTCAATTTCTTTTTCATAATGGGAAGCGATAACCTCTTATGACCAGCTGGAAGAAGCCCAGAGCAGTGACTGTTTAGGGACTGAGAAAAACACCCAATTGTGGTGGGCAAGGCTTTCCTGCCCTCCAATTACCATCTCTAACATTCCTATGGGTTCCCTGTTTCCTACAAGACCCCCCCAAGGTCACACCTACTGTCTCATCAGTGTCTCACTGCTCAATTCTGCCTCTGCAACTTGCTGCCATCCAAATGGGTGCCAAAAACAAGCCCCACCGGTGAGGGGTGGTGGGAGAGGACACACGTTGCCTGGCCTTTGAGATCAATCAAAAAGGCTGAACCCAGGCAAGCCCAGGGTCTGGCTTGCCTTCAGGAAATTCCGGGCTGTCTGCAGCAGCTGTGGTTCGAGTAGTACAACAAATTCACTTACTGAATGACAACAGCTTTATTGGCAAGCCAATTCAATTAAAGCCCCTGCATCCAACAAAGTCTCCGGCAGCCCTCTCTGCATAAAGAACATGGAATCATGCCTACATTTCCCTGAGTGCCCTCAGCCCTAGCTGTCCCTCTACATGAGAGGGAGAGGGATGAATGAATTAGACGCGGATGATGGTAATTAATGGCTGGCTGTCAGAGAGTCATTTTGGAGGCTCAGCCGTTGAAGGCTCTGTATTAAACACCGAATCCCAGCACAAACTGACCAGCACAGACTAGAACTCTTTCTAAATCGTAGGAGTGTCACAGGCACCTGGGGCAAGAAAGGAGGGGAAAGTAGGGGAAGGCAAAAGAGGGTTAGAAGGGAAATAGAGAAACAAAACATCAGGCTGCTGGCATTGATCAATGCTTTTTACACTATTGATATATAAATAATATGTTCATTTTTCATTTTTACAAAATATGTCCTTTAGGCTACCATTATGACAAACTTACTTCAGAGCTCTGACATGAGCTTATTAGTGGGGGCAGGTGGGGACGGCTGACTGTAGAGCTATAAACAAAACACACTTTCTTATAAAATATACATAGCAGATCATTTTTGCCTTCAGTAACAAAAATCAAATCAGAATTTTTGGATCCCTGGCACGGTATTGCCAACCAATCACTGAGCACTTGGAGAGAAGAGGGGGATGGAAGAGGAATATCAGAGGGGGCACTGATGGGAAAGCAAATGGTTAACAAATAAGCTCCAACTGGCTCATTTACATGGAGATGGGCAGCTCTCACTTTGCCTGTGGCCAATGCCACCAACAGAGCCAAGTGCAGGTTAACTACCTAGCAGGAGATAACCTGGGAAGATTGTGCTTAATTATTCCTGATAGTAACAGGCTACCATATGCATTGTTTGAGGCATAAACATAAGCCAGATACGGAGGCACCAAACTGATCCTTCTCCAACAATCCGAGTCTGGTGAAAAACCAGGCTCTTGGTTTGTTTCCTCTGTCTAAACCCTAGCCTTAGAGGTCACAGGGCCTAAACTGCTACCCTTGAGATGTGAGAAACTCTGTGACTATATGAAAATGAGTCTTTTGTCTTAGTCCCATGAAGAGAAGGAAGAATTCCGGGTGGGAAATTCCATTTAGAGAATTTGTTTCTCTGTTCATGGCAATCCTCCAGGATGTTTGCCTAGAACCTGACTTCAAAATTACCAAGTTCAGAGCAAATGTCAGCTCTACCAGAAGGCCTTCCTAGATTCTCTCGATTGCTCCCTCTGCTACACTCTTGCAGAACCCTGCTGGTGTCTCTAACATGGTCTTTAATTCATTTCTCTTTACTCTGTAGTCAGCTGTCTCCTTGTCTGCCTTCCCCAATAAACAAGGGCTTTCTGAGGGCCTGGTCTGGGCTTTGTATATAGCTGGCACTCAATAAATCTAAGTGGAATTGAACTGAATGGCCCTTAGGAAATGCATATAATTTGGTAAAGGCTCGGTCTTGAAGAGTTATGTAGGGCCTTCTTGTGACCCTACAACGAATAGGATTTCACTGCTGTTTTCCTCACTGCAGCCACCAAATTGGTTGCCCACTTTAATTAGAACAGAGGCCAGATGTCTGGCCAGCTCTGCTAGAACCGGAAGAGCTAGCAAGCTGGTGGAGTTTCCCAGGTGGGGGCCTGAGAGACTGGCTTCATGTGGTTGGGTCACCTTCCCTTGCATACTTCCTTCCCTCTTGCTTGACTCCCCCTACCCCACCTCATCCTGAGGGCAGCTGTCCCTTTTATCAGCAAAAGCCCTTTGCTGACAACACATCTATCCAGCACAATGTTTCACCCCATCCAGTGATTCGGTTACCCAAGGCATTTGCATCCTTGATCACTACAACAGCATGAAACATTTGTGTTTGTAAAAAAGCCAGCAGAGGCAGAATATCCCTTTTCAGAAGGCTACCATCCACTAAGTAATGAAATCTAATATTTAAAGGGCATGACACCCCGTTCATACTAGATTTCATTAATCAATGTTTTCATGGAAAGGATAAATCCTTTATGCATGCCTTTTTCCTGATTTTTCCCCCATTTAAAAAAATGCAATGCTTATTTTTCTTCCCTGCTATTAGCTCACAGAGACCCACCAGCATGAACCCTACTTTCTTGCCTCCCAAAACTTACCCTTTCATATTCACACTGAGAGAATGAAGCTCAGTCAAGAAAACAGGTAGAGAGACAGAAAAAGTGTTCTAGTTAGTCTTAAACACGTTTCATTAAAGAAAACCTTTGCAGCACTGAAAAAATGTCAAGAATGTCACTGTAATTACAAGCCTGTACTTGGCATGTGAGTGACCAATACATTCAGTGCCTTGGGAATATTAAACAAAGGATCACAGCCTTCATTTGGATACTAAGGACAATAGTATTGACATTGAACATGACAAAAATGATATTGCTTTACAGCCACAAAACCTACACCTTCAGGTGAAGTTCAGGTAAGTAGGATATCACTCACTGGTATTTTTCCCGAAGGATGTTGATCGAAGAATATGCTGATTTTTTTGTCACCCTTCCACATAGCTTCTTGTATGTCTGCATATAGCACTGAAATCACAATGAAGACCACCCCTAAGTACTTAATCATGTTGCTAAGGACAGGAGAGTCCTAACAACACCCCAAGACCTCTGAATAAATCAGAGATACTTTTAAGGTGTCTAAGCACCTTTGATTGTGCTAATACCGTAATGCCACAAGTTCCCCTCAATTTATAGAATAGTGAAGACCCAACAAATTGTTAAATGATGCCCTATTTTCCAACTGTAATTGCTAAATAATGTCCCATTTTCCCATTAGCTTCAAATGTGATTCCCACTGTTGAGTTAATATCTTGAATCCTGAATGACACTTTTAAAAATGCAACAAATAACAAAAATATAGGAAAACAATAAGCATAAAGATGCCTATCACAATATGCTTTATAACAGTAGGAAATTGGAAGCAATCAAAATGATAACAATAGGTAAATGGGTAAGTAAATTATGATACACTACAATGGACCATCATACTGCCATTAGGAGGATAAAGACCATATAGCAACATGGAAAAATGTAAGTGACACATGTTAAGTGGGAAAGGGACTAGAAATTGTATTGCACTGTGGTTACAACTAGATAAAAGCATACTTATAAAAAAAGACTGTAAGGGAATAAATAAAGATAATAATTGTGTTAGGGATTATGAGTGATTATTTTCCCTTTACCCCTCAAACTATCAGTAATGCTATATGTCATTTATAATTTAAAAAAATAAATGGAAAACCCAGCAAATTTTTAAGAACTATTATTTTTTAAAAGTAGGTATAATTTTGAAGTGAAGAATAGTAATATGCAAAATATTTTAACCACATTAAACCCAAATTAAGATGATCTACATGGAAATAGCAACCCTGGCAGGATGAACATTACCCCACGTTACTGCTCCCACCACCCGAGCACATCTCAGAGAGCTCTTCCTTCTGCAGACTTTTCCATTAACTCAGATTAACAGTCCTCTTTCTAGATATTTTCATTCCATCTGAACAGTTCGTTTCAGTATAATCACTGGATGGGAGAAAGCAGCAGGAGATGAAACTGAGGGCTGGCATGTCAGAAGTGGGCTTAGCCATAGATGCTGGCATCCAGTTGGCTGGCTATTGGGTTGTCAGCTGCAGGGAGGCTGCTCATGAGTAGACACTGGGATGGCCCCACAGGAGAGATAAAGGGCTGGGGATATGAGCCTGGCAATTTAAAATAAACTGGAATCTTCTTGGCTCAGTCGACTAAGATCCCAGGATACTGAGACAACTTGCAGCCTTGGCCTTGGATTCACCAAGCATGATCTTTGAAGAACTCAGAAGAATGAAAATAAAAGCACCACTGGGAGGGGACAATCTTATTTTCTTCTTCCAAATGGTACCTGTCATTGTTCTAATGGATCATGCCCACTTCTTGACCCAAACTAGTGCCTTCTAGACCCCACAGAAAAGAGTATACTTAAAATTTATCTCATAGAGAGCTAGTAATAATCTACAGGCATTATCTACCAATAAATAAATTTCTAAATTATATAAGGAAAACTTGGACAACCATAAGTTTATCCAGCAAAATGTCTCACTCACTTGGCAACACTCTGCACTTCATATTAATTCATACAGGTCACACATTTCTGTATCACAAAGCCATCTTTTCTGTAGTTTTAGGTGAGTAGAACTTATGTTCCCATATAAGCTATAAATGCTAATCCTTTTTAAATACAATGGCCTCCCTTTAGGATTTGGCTTCTTGCCATGACATTTTTGATGACTTTATCAACCCCAGTGTATTAAAATGTCCAAATTCAAGCTCATAAGCATAAACTATCTAATGTTGGTCCATGAGTCTTCTCTTAAGACTAGCTCTTTAAGCTGTTATAGCTACTTTTATATGCAACCTGAGTGCAAGACAATATCATATTCAGTTTGGAAGCCAGACCTTATAAAGTGTGAAATCTTTTAACACACCATAAGAGTGCACAAAACAATTATAATAAGTATTGCACATATTTTAAAATGTGACTCTTTTACTGGCCTCCTTCTTCATCTCAGTGCTTCTGGTCTCACTTCTTTGGTCAATATATTAAGTCATTTCAGCCATGTTCTTCCCAGAAAAATGGAAGTAAGAATTTAGCTCTTCTTCTGAGCACAAGCCCTAGACAGCACCTGAATGAAGAGAGCTTGACAGAGGAGAACAAGAAGAGGCAACTCCCCAGAAGAATGATAAGTAAGAAGTAAGACAGTCCTCATACTTTTGTTTGGCATGAGCAGAGTTTAAGAACTTACATCAGTTCCTGAAACAAGCACAAGGAACATCTCACACCCCACACTAACCTGTGCCACCTGCTCACTGACTTCCCCTTTAGACTCTCAGGTTTTTGTAAGTCACTCCCTGAACAGCTTTTTAAATCTACAGTTAAATCAAGTGCTACCTCCCTACAAAACCTCACCCTCCCAGGTCAAGGCAAAAAGTTATTGCTGAAGGAGGTATCTAATTGGAAAGACAACTAGGACCCTTTAGCCTAGCGGTGGCCAACAAAGCACCAGAAGAGCTTGTGACCCAGCACCAAGACTCTGCTCAGGTGCAGGGGGACTGGAAGCCACCCAGAAACACACACACACACACACACACACACACACACACACACACACTGTAACTGGTGGCGCAAGCATGAGAAACAACAATGTAGGCCAATATCCTCTGAGGCTCAGAGAAGTTGCCCAAGACATATAACCCATTGGCAGCAGAGTTAAGAGCTTTATTCAGGTCTGTAGACTCTTGCCATATCCTGTTGCCCCAGGGAGCTAAAGGAAAAGTATTTACAAGTGGAAGCCAGGCAGGAGCACTACTCTCCTCAGTGGATACCAACTTGCATTGTAAAACTTGTTATTGGTCATAATCCCACCTTTAATGGTCTTTGGCTAACCTTCCCCCATAGTAGCCATACCAACAAAACCCTTTCCTAGGTACCTGCATTTAATCCACTATCTAGACAGAACTGGGCTTCTGGGGCTGACTTAGCAGAATCAGAAAATCCAGTCCTAGTCTCACCAGATGCCAGCCATGTGTTTATGAGCAATTCACTTGCCACTCCTAGGCTTCTGTTTGCCCATCTAATAAAAAGAGCCTAATGCCTATCCTGCCTATTTTTCTGATTTGTTGTGAGGATCAAATGAGATCACAGGGTGCTCTTTAAAAATTGAAACCTTCTGGAAGCACAAGGTCCTATTTGGTATTCTCATACTCCTTATGGGTCTTATGCAAAAATAGGATGAATGAACCCTTTTCTAAGGCAAAAATTGGATAAGACCACCAGAACTGCTTGTTTTTTCTAGGAAGTCTACAGCCATTGTACACAGTATCAATGCAGACCTGTGGTAAGCAGAACAGAAGTTATGAAGCCTTCAGAAAGTACTCAGGATGCATTCAGACTTGGAACCAGTAGCTTCATTAACTTCCTATAGCCAAGACCCAGGACTTGGGTTTATCTGGTCCACTTAGCTCTGGTCAGGGTGAACAGTCCTAATGATTTTCGAGCCCTCTGATGGCACTCCTCCCCAGCTATCTAAACACATGATGCTGAAGGCACTTCCTGAGCCTCCTATACCAGGACTCACAAATGCATTCCATGAAGGATTCTAAATAATCAATTTTCTGCCTATATTTGCATGTTTAAAATAAGGAAAATGTTTTAGATCTCTGTTTTTTTATTCCAGATGGAATCTGTTTGTAAAAACCCAGAGCTCCCTTCAGGGCCATTGAGGAGGGGTAGAGGAAGGTGAGGGGTAGGGCTTCTGGGAAGGCTGTGGGGCCCCAACTTCCTCTTCAAGTAGAACAGCTGCACTTCTACCTCACTGGGCTTCCACAGAAGGCTTCATTTTGCTAATTGAAAAAAAAAAAAAAAAAGGCACGAAAGTCATCTTATCCAGTCCCCTGGTTTATAGGTGAAGAGATCACACTGGAGAAGGGTTAACTGATTTTCTAACTTCCTCCCTTAGCCAATTGCCCAGGCAGAATGAAGACGGGAAATTCTGCTTCCAGTGGAAGGGCTTCCTGCCAGGGTCCTTGGCCTCAGTGTAAGCTCCTAACTGTGGCAGCAGCTGAAGCAGCTTCTTCGCTGTTCTGTCCCCACACCTGGCAGCTCTCAGAAGTGGCCACCTCCACTTTCACTTCATCAGTGCCTCTCTAGGGCCTCTCCTGAGGCACTCCAGTAAATACCTGCATGGCATCCCCAGGGTTGCTCATCTCCTCAGTCAGTTCATTTGACCCTCTGGTTTCTGGGTAGCACCACCTTTACAGAATCAGCCCCATTCTAGGAGCTCATTCAAAGGGCAGTTATCCAAACAAATTTATTAATGACTCTGAAGTGATACTAGAGAAGCAAATGCATGTAAGATACCCTGGTTGTCCCACTTAGTCACCCCCCTAGGGCCCAGGCCTCCTGGCTCTCCTTAGCTCAAGGTATATTCTCAGGTTTCCAAAACTGTCCTCTCAGGGTTCTAGGGGGAAACTTTTTGCTCTTCCTGGAAAATATCTAAACTCTTAGCTAGGGTCCTTGGCAAAGCTTCTAGTTGTTCTTCATGAGTTCCCACCACAAAGAAGGCACGCAGACACAGATGAAGACTGACTCCCAAGATATCCAAACATACAATACTGAAGCTGTAAGAGACAACACCAGATAGGACCTTAAACAATGGCTTGGCCATTGTGCATGAAGGGGGAGTATTTGGAAAAGGAAAACTTCCAGAAAGTTCATCCTTTATAGGCTGTCTTTCTGTTCTACCTTCCCTTCCCCTCACTCCTCCAACTAAAGGAGGAATAGGCAAGAAAAGGTTAAGGGGTGTGTGTGCGCAGGTGCACATTTATTCCATGGAGCAAATTGTATCTAATACCTGATGAAAAGTCTCCAGGTGTCACAGGCACCAGTGGCTTCCCTGTTACTTAAGTACAACCCTCAGGACTTCACAAAGTTGGGAAAAGGGGTAAAAGGATTCAGGTTGAACAGGATGGTATTCACTCTACAGAGTGTGATGTCCCAACAACCACCAGATGTTAACAGGTATTTTCTTTTGTTAAGAGGTCCTTGAACCAGGATTCCTTGGGAAAAATACTGACTGTACGTCTGAGGCTAAAAAGAACAATGTGATCATGGACTATCTTGATCCAGAAAGCAATGTAGGACACAAATATTAACAGAGACATGACAAAAGGTATGAGGAGCTAAGAGAAAGAGGAAGGGAGAGAGGAAGAGAGAGGAAAAGAAAGAAGAAAAAAGGGAAGGGAGGTGTAGGGAGTAAAAGGTTATAAAGAACCTCAGATGGAATAGGGGACATGTTAATGTGATATGGGGTATACATTAGATAATATTATTGTATCTATGTTACATTTATTGAGCATGGAAATGGTATTGTGGTTACGTAGGAAAATGACCTTGTTCCTAGAAGATAGAGTCTAAAGCGTGTGTGTGTGTGTGTGTGTGTGTGTGCGCGTGTGTGTGTGTGTGTGTGTGTGCGTGTGTCTAGAGATGGGGAAGGGGGAGAAGTAAAGATTGAGAAAGAGAGACGTAAAGCAAATGCGGCAAAATGTTACCTGGTATATCTTGGTTAATGGTATACAAGTGTTTATTGCACTAGTCTTTAAACTTTTCCTTAGGTTTGAAATTTTTCTAGATAAGTACTTGGGAGTTTAAGAAAAGGTAAATTTACTTTGAATTGGATAAAGCTTACGTATCAGAGTCCCTCACCAGAAAGGGTTCTTCTAAGACCTGGGTAGGTAAATGAGAGTTATCAATATGAAGAGGCAGTAAGATGAGTTACTACATCAGAAAACTTGAAACATCCTGAAATCTTGCAGCTCACTTACAAAGTAAACTTGATAGAGGTTGTCCCAAATTTGTCAACAACCCAAAAATTTACATGACATTACGAATAACAAGGGGCAAATTTGACATTTTCTTAATTATCAATAATAAAAGCCAAATTTCCATCAATCATTTTGGAGAAAAATTAAATTATCTTTCTATTCTCTCAAAAATATTACAAAATTGTTGCCATATGTAGAGGTGTGGCCATGAAATATAGAATAAAAATATCATAGAAGTATCTCAAATAACTAATGAATAAAAATATGTTTTCTAGATCTCATCATGTTTGTGGAATTTGTCAGCACTTTTAATCATTGTATAATTTATTATTTTTATTCTCCCTTAATATATGAATTCATTTTTACAGCTTCCCTCTTTCCAAATTTGTATGCATTGTTTCTGAAACCTGTTAATCACACAAATAAATACATACATAAACACACACACACACACACACACACACACACAAATATGTGCAGCCTTTTTTCAAAGTGACATCTTCTGTGCTTAGGGTTCCTCAGAACACATCTGGAAAACAGTGCCCCAGAGCAAAATAGCCCCTTTTTATCCACATCTACCTATCATGGTAATGCTACACTATAGCATTTGACCTCCAGGAAGACATTTATTTGAAGAGCTTATTTAAAGCAAATAAACCATATTTTTCATTGATGACTATCTTGTATTTACATACATTCAGCTTTATACAGCCACATTCATTAATCCAGTTAAGCCCAAACAATACCACGAAGGAGGCAGGATAGGTATAAGAATTTGCCCCAGGTCCCACTTGGCAAACAGACACTCTTATCCTTCCAGCCTCTATTGGACTTTCTTCAATGTCACACATGAATAAACTGAGACAAGGGGAGGTGGGGATAACTTTTCTTAGAACAACAAAGTATAGAATCTGGGCTTCCATTTGGGAGATAACTGTTGAATTGATTAAATTATTTTAACAGGCTCAATTTCTACAGCCTGCTTGTCCTTTGACATCTTATGCCAGTGCTACATGATAGAGAGGGACATAAAACTGGGGCTCATGTAGCAGAGAGAGGGGGTGAGGAGGTATATGAGGGTTCATCTTTCTTCCCCCTCCCCAAAGTATAAATAATTTGTCCTTGCTCCAGCGAAAAAGGATTAGTCTTTGACACCTTGCATTATAGATAAGGCCAAAGAGGTAGCCCTAAACCCTAAAGGAAACTTGCAGGGAGAAGGGCAGTTTTCCCCCTGGTCCTTCCTCCCAACCATCCCTCATCAGCAGATCAGGGATCCCCCACAGTCATCTGCCCCATAAAGAAAATGGAGGGACAGAGACCCAGCATGGTGCTCACTTTGCACTACATTCTCTTGCTTCACCATGGAATTCCAGGGGCAGGGAGGGGAGCCGTTCTGATAAAAACTCCAGTGCTAATGAACTAACTGAAATACAGTAACATCATCATCATCATCATCATCATCATCATCATCATCATCATCATATCATAATGGTAAGATAATTGTCATTTATTAAGTATTTTCCCAGCCATATGAGATACTTTCCAGAGTTATTTCACTTGCTATAACAAACTAGCAAACACTTCCTCAAACACTGGAGTAGGAGTGTTCCATCATGATAAAAGGTACAAAGCATTGCACCGCTTTGACTCATCTCAATAAGTAGGTAAAGGACGCTGACCCCCACAGTTGGGAGTGACCCCCACTGCCCCGTCCATCATCCCATCACAGCCCCCTCCACGAAACACTTGGAGGACCAGCTACATATGGCCTCAGCAGAACAAGGAGGCAGAAGGGAGAGCGAAGATGGGGTTGGTGAGCACATAGGCTGATGTGACGGTCACCCTCAGGTACTAAGGACAACTAATAAGTAAGAAATAAAACAATTCTACAGGTCATACATTAATGCATTTTCATTTTAATATTTAGACAGCATCAAAGTTTATACAGTTGAAATAGAAATTCACTCTTCACATCCCCTCCTACAATAATAATTAACAGCTCAGTGGGTATCTTTCCAGATTTTCCACATATATGCATGCACACAATATTGACTAAGCCAGGTTCAGAAATCCCTGTCTCCAACATCATGGTAGGAAGAAAATGTAAGAGAACATTTCCAAAAAAGATAGAAAAAGTCAGGACCAGTGCCACTACTTTATCCCTAATCATGGCTCCAAAGGACCTACCTCAGATCAGATTCTCTGGAAACAGACTCTGACAGAGATTTGGGTGCAGAGCAAAGTAGAGAGTGCTCTTGGAAATGACACTTGTAAGAGAGATGAGAAAGCAAAAATGGACAGGTGGGAGAGTTGAGCTATGGTATAGCTGTAACAAAGGCTTCAGCCAATCCCGTAGGGAGCTCTGGACTTAAGATGTCCTTGTGAATTGTCCCAAATTAAACCAACATAGCCAAGCTTTTTTATTCTCAAGTCAACTAACAACTGGACGCAGGGAGCCCCCAGGGGAGAGCGAGCAAGTTTGGGTGAGGCAGCTTCCTTCTCCCCAGGAAGCTCTCTCTGGTTCAAGAGAGAGTACAGTTGTCAGTCAGCTTCAGCCAACACTCTTGGTCTTGAAGCAGAAGCTGGGCAGCCCACCACAGCATATACTACAAGACGTTCAGATGTTCCAAACATTCTCTTCTACAAAGGATTCATCTCTTCCAGAAAGGGTGAGGAGTAAATGGGAAGAAAAGGACTTGTTGAGTGAACAGTAAGAGAATGCCACAGCCCAAATATTGACACAACTCCTGGATCTGAAATGCCAGGCTCATACCTAATGTTCCCACAATTTCCAAGAATTTGCATTATGCCACACCCCAGACAATGACACACATCAGACCTCAACTGTAGCTGCCAATAAGAAAGGGTTAGATGGGGCGCCTGGGTGGCTCAGTTGGTTGAGCATCCAACATCAGCTCAGGTCATGATCTCGCGGTTCATGAGTTTGTTGTCAGTGCAGAGTCAGCTTTGTATCCTGTCCCCCTCTCTATCTGCCCCTCCCCTGCTCATGCTCTCTCTCTCCTTCAAAAATAAATAAACATTAAAGAAAAAAAATGGCAAGATATTTCTCTCTCTTTGGGCCCAAAGCACTAAATTCCACTGGATAAATTTCACCTCCCTGGTAGAAAAAAAAAATCTTTTCTTCATGAACAATAATAAAAACAACTCTAGAAGAGGGGATAGAGCGATGCAAAGCTTTCTTGAAAACCTCATTGCTGCATCAGGAGCAAACCCCCAGGAGCATACACACAGTCCTGCCCCACCCCCACACATGAACCCATGGTCCTGGTGATCCTGCTCCTCTGGTTCTGTGTTCTTCCCCTCTGAGCTTAGCAAGGACACCCAAACTTGACGCTGGCAGGCCCAGCTCCGGGACGAAGCATGGACCCCAGACATCTGAACAGTGTTTTATGTACAACTACATCAACATTGGTATTCTTAGAGTGACACTGTGTCAGAAGTGTAATATCGATTGAATCTTCTGGTAAACAATCATAATGAATAAAAATGACCCTTCCTAAACCAGGCCCAGACCAGCATGTTTTCCTATAACACCCTACAAAGGTCCTTCAAGTGGGATTTCTATCCAGTAAGAAGTGTCCAAAATTATCCTAACTAGTTCCAAAATAACAGAACCATTATCAGCACTTGTGAAAGTGGCCAATAAATGTACCTCTGGGCCTCAGGCTCTTGGTCTACAAAATGGAAAGCTGCCTGCCTACACTGAACTTCAAAGAACAGGTCAGAAAACAGACAGCATTCCTTTCAGCTTTGGGAAGACAGACTCTATGAATAAAAGTAGACTAACCGACCAACCTTGTATCATGAACTTGTCCCCCCATTCTAAAACATGAGAAGAGATTTTGATTGTGATGTTGCAAGCACCACTGCATAAATCATTGTATATATTAATTTAGCCACTAAAGGCCTCTTCCCCATAAGTTCATGTAAATACAAATCTGCTTTTCAGGCTCTATGAAGAGATAGAGAAGGGTCAATATTCAGGAATTTATCTTTAAACATTTTCCCCCACTTTTTTTTAACCAAGCTTGGCAAAACACTTGACCATTTGTCCCCTTACCAATGCACGGCACTACTGCAGAAAAATAAGGAACAAAGGGTGTCTGGTACCTTTGGTGTCAGTACTGATTTCTTCTGCAGAAACCTTACCTTCAAAAGAGACATAAAGGACAGACCCCACTCTACAGTAGCTAGCACTTGCAGAGCACCTAGCTAGGCCAGACACTATTTGAAGCTCTTCTCATGATTAAGTCATTTAATCCTCAGAACAATCCCAACTAAGTGGTGTTATCCTCAATTTTCCAATGAAAAAACAGAGGCACAGAGAAGTTAAGTGACTTCGTAGTCAGTGTCAGAGCATCTGACTCAAGAGCCTGCACTTAATCTCAATGCTAACCTACCCCCAGAATGGAAGCCTTCCAAGGAGGGCTTTTACTTTCAATCCTTTATGTTCCAAATTCCCTTTGAGACAGGGAGAGCCATGGCTACCCATTTCATGAAGACTCCAGACCTACATGACTTAATGGAGTCACAAAATTAATCAGTGATTGGACATAGGATGGAACTTAATCCAACACACAGCAAAGACTGTTACAATTCAACCAAGCATACAAAACAAAACAAAAACAAAAACAAAAAAACAAAACAAACCCACAGATGCAAGTGTGTTCCTGATCAGCAGATGCTTCAGTCCACATGCTGGACAACTGTTGGGAGGTGATTTGCTAAACTCAGTCCAGTTGGAGCCCTAAGACACATTGCATCCTCCCTCTAATTCATCTTGGGCAAGCACTGAACCCCTCTGGGCCTCCTTCTAGGAACAACAACATAAGCCAATACATTCCAAGGACAAAGCAATAATAAACATTTGCATTTATCCTTAATCATTTCCATAACATTTCAAGTGCATCCTCCTATGAAGGAAGTTTTGTAGTGTGCATTTTAGATATAGAGAAACCAAGACTCAGAGAAGTTGTGAAAAATCCCACAACTCAGTTTTGACATTTGTTCCCCACTCTCTCCACTATGCTCCTTCAATTGTGTTCTGGTTCAAGATCTAGCAATTGAAGATCAAGGTCAAAAAGAAGGCTGGGGAAATCTGGACCTGTCATCAAACCAGGGACTGCTCATCCCCAACACCTCAATGTATCATTGACAAATGCAAGAGAATGTTCATTCCCATTATTAACCAAACAGGATGCATGCCATGTACATTCCAACTGCTAATCAGACTTGGTGAATCACAAAAGAACATTGTTTTCCAAATTTTTATTGTGTTCTGCCTGACACAGAGCCCACTTGTTAAAACTCTGAGGGACCCCAACACGCCAGTTGTCAACTTGTCCAATATCTAGTATATTGTGATCAGAAACCAAACTATACTAAACTGATGTCTTTGTTTTGCTTTTTTATTGAAACACCACTGGCCACCAAAATCTAGTTGTTCTTCATATTATTTGGTCATTTATTCCTCCTAGCAACCCTATGAAGTGGACATTATGGTTATCCCCATCTTACACTTAAGAAAACTGAGGCCCAGAGAAGTTAAGTGACCTGCTAGTCAATTTCAGAACTGTGATTTAGGACTCAACTCTTATCTGTGGGTTCTGGAATGCTCAGTTAGTGCTTCTTCAGTAGCAGCTCTTCATGCTTGATTTGAGGGTCTGGAAACAGCAGGGTTGTGCTTTTTTTTAGTTTCACCATCTGTTTATCAATAGAGTTTGTCACCCTTTCTTATCACTGCAGTTTTATTCTTTTGGCTCATAAGGAGCCCCTCCCCACTTCCACGGAAATCAAAATCTTCGTGGAAGGAGCAATGTCTAAAACCCTTATCAGTTAACTTCTTAGTTATCAAGTAATAGTAAAATAGAAATGAGAAAAGGTATAGCCTCTAGAGAGACTTGGCAATGCCCAGAGGTGACAAAAGGAAGAGAAAGAAAATAGAAGTTTTCCAAACACAAATGTCACCTCTATTCTCTCCCCAGCTTTTACAGCACAACACATACCTCTATTAATGAACAGCCTACTTACCAAATAGAAACATAGAAGCTGGGGTGCCTGGGTAGCTCAGATCAATTAAGCCTCCAGCCTCGGCTCAGGTCATGACCTCATGGTTCATGAGTTTGAGCCCCACCTCAGGCTCTTAGCTGACAGCTCAGAGCCTGAAGCCTGCTTCGGATTCCATGTCTCCCTCTCTCTCTGCCCTTCCCCTGCTCATGCTCTGTCTCTCTCTTTCTCAAAAATAAACAAACATTTAAAAATTAAAAAAGAAAAGAAAAGAAACATATAGAAGCTATGAGGATGGCCAAGTGAGTCCAAAGATGCAAATCTACTTCTCTCTTCTTCTCCAGGCCAGGAAAGCTGCTGTTCTCCTCAACTCTTGGCCCCAAGATTGTCCACTACCCCTGACATAAAGGACAAGTCACCATGCCTTCAGTGGTCCCTCTCTCAATCTTAGATGATCAAGCCCAGTCTTGCAGCCTACCCCTCAGCCAGACCTGGCCCTTTACTTCTTCAACTGCTACTGCCATTTACCCAATACAGTTCACCCCAACTTGAATAGTTCAGCCTATGATCTTTCAACTTTACAACGGTGCATTAGTGATATGCATTCAGTAGAAGCTGTACTTCAAATTTTGATTTTTGATCTTTTCCCTGGGCTAGGGATAGGTGACATGATTACTCTCTCCCAATGCTGGGCTGTGGCAGGCAATTGCAGTTCCCAGTGAGCCACACAACCATGAGGGTAATCAACCAATACACTTAACAACCATCCTGTACTCATATAACCACCCTGTTTTTCATTTTCAGTACAGCATTCAATAAATTACATGAGATACCCAACATTTTATTATAGAATAGGCATTATGTTAGATAGTTTTGCCCAACTGTCACCTAATTTAAGTGTTCTGAGCACATTTAAGGTAGGTTAGGTTAAGCTATGCTGTTTGGTATGTTAGGTGTATTAAATGCATTTTCAACTTATAATATTTTAACTTTGTTGATAGGTTGATATGGATGTAACCCCATCGTAAGTCAAGAAAGATCATTACTTTCTTTTCTATTTCTTGGTAGTTTATCAGGCTATCTTATTTCCATGTATGTGAGCCACTCAAATACATTTGAACAAGGTAAAATATTAATAAGTATATAAATAAGTTAACATGTAAATCATACCACCAATAAAGCCAGAAATAATGATAATAGCAATAACTACCATAACAACCAGTATGGAGTACTTCCTGTATGCCCTGTGCTTTACATGTATGACTTCATCTTCTCAACATGCTTTCAATGTAAGTATATTTTAGAGATGGGGAAACTGAGGCACAGAGACATTGAGTTACATGCCCAAATCAACCAATAACTGGGGATGCCCAGCTCAATCTGAAAGTCTATTTTTCTCCAAAGTCTAGGCTCTTTACTTGTCCTAGATGACTTGATCTACTCTACAACCAGGTAGGCTTTGGGTAAAGGAGTTGATTTATTTCTATGTTTTTCCCAGAATATTTGCTAAATTGACATATTGCTGTTGTTAAGAGTTCAATCAGCTACAAAGTTAGAGAGGGAAGAGTCCCCACAAGGTTGCCCTCACTTCAAACTCTAGCTGCAAGTTCAGGTACCATCTTCAATTCAGACTGACTAGGTACAAATTTGGGGGTCCTATAAACACCTTCAGATTCAGTAATTTACTGGAATGACTCACAGAGCTCAGGAAAGTGCTATACTTACAATGACAGTTTTATTATAGCAAAAGGACACAAATTTAGATCAGTCCAGTGAAAAGATGCATAGGGTATAGGGGTCTAAATGCAAAGTTTGCAGCTTTCCTCTCCCCTTGGAGTTACGGAGGGTGTTACCTCCTCCCAGCCATAATGTGTGACAACACATGCAAAGTACTGCCAGTTAGGGAAGCTCACTCAAGACTTTAGCGCCCAAAACTTTTATTGGTGCCCAATCACCTACTGCCCACATGATTGATCTATAGTCTCCAAAACCTCCCTGGAGGTTCAGGCCAATACCTTTAGTTTCCAGCTTCTCTAGAAGTTATAACTAATAGGGCATGTCCCAAAGCCCCATCATAAATCACATTGTTAGACTATCCGGTGGCCAAAGGCCCCAGACAAAGATATTCCTATCAGGCAGGGCATTTCAGACCGCTAGAGATCACCTCCCAGTAGCTGATGGTAAAGGCCAGAGTTCTCTTTAGGTAAGGCTAATTCTTCAGTACACAGCCATATATATCATAGCAAACTCTCTTAACAAAGATTAAGGTAGAAAAGAAAGAAAGAAAGAAAGAAAGAAAGAAAGAAAGAAAGAAAGAAAGAAAGAAAGAAGAAAGAAAGAAAGAAAGAAAGAAAGAAAGAAAGAGAGAGAGAAAGAAAGAAAGAAAGAAAGAAAGAAAAGAAAGAAAGAAAGAAAGAAAGAAGAAAAGAAAGAAAGATATGGCAGATAAAATCTACAATTTCAATTTTGAGGTCAAAATAAACTTCAAAAGAGTACATGGCCTAGTCCCTGGGTTCAGGTAGGTATACACAGCACCTATTTTACTGATGGGGTCTAGAGAGGTTTACTCCTTTGCCTAAGGTTTCATCATGGTATGGACAGAAATAGAACCTCATATCCTCTGATTTCTACTAAAAACACTAATTCCCCTGTACCATGATGTCATATATACTCCCCTCCAAATCCTATTTGCTCTACCTGACATTTCCGAGAATGGCCTAGGGTTAGGGAATGTACACATGTCTCAATAGACAACATGCTCCAAGTGCCCTCCCTTCACAAACCCCTTGGAAGACCAAGAAAGAATACATAACGATCCACTTCCATCCAGCTGCCCAGATGCTGAGGCCTGCAGGCTTATGTCAAGAGCTCTGGGGCATCTACTTCTACCCCCAGAGCATCTGGGAAAGACCCCCTGCTCCAGCATTCCAGATGTGGTCACAGAAGGGTATTCTCTGCTAAAACCCACACCATCCCTGCCAACAGCACCAGAGACAGGCCATGACCACACCATGGATGAGAGGAAGGCTCAAGAGTCTACTCTGCCTCACAAGTTCTTTCAGGTCTCTGGGTCTCTCTTCTACTCTTTGTAAAATGAAAAGCTTAGCTTAGAATCTGGTTATTCTGAGTGTAGTCCAACTAGCTGCAGGGCATTACTAGGGAGCTTTTTAGAAATGCAGATTTTCCAGCCCCACCCCAGGATGGCTGCATTTGATTCTGTATGGTTCACAACACCTCCATGTGATTCACGTGAACATTAAGGTTTGAGATACACCAGCTGAGACCAAATCCAGGTTCTTTCCAAGCCCTAAATTCTATGATTCCCAAAAAGCAGCTCATGGCTCAATTTCCGGACTTCAAGGTTGAGATGCCTCTTAGAACTGGGGCAATCCAAGCTTCTAATCAGGAGTGGTCAGAAAGCGGAGTCACGGAAGGCGTCTGTGAAACCCAAAGCCCTTGGACAGACAATGCTGGGATGGAGGAGCAGGAGGAGGAGACTGGTTCGTTTTTTCCATAGGCATGCTGTGTGTGCCAGTTGAGGTCTTTAATGTAAACCCTCCTGTGCACCGACCTAAACAATGAGAGTAATTATGGGCTCGCTTACCGCCTTCCAATGTAGGGCTCAGGGTCGGCCCTCCACAGGGTTCTGCAGGAGGTCTCGTTTCTGAGTCAGGGGGGCCTCTGGTTAACCAGAGTAGACCCAACTCTGAGGGACAAAGTTGACATACCAGCATAATTACACGTAGGTTGACCATATTTACTGCAACTCTGTTGTTCTAGAATTTCAAACAAAGGCTGAACCCTAGGAAAACACACCACTAAAGAGAAGCAGATTGTCCTGAGTGATTTATTGAAGAACAAAAACGAGGGGAAGAAAGAGAAGAGAATTATCAGAGACTTACACATACTTCCCTTTCCCCTGCCTGGTCTAAGGAGAACACACAGTGACCACCATGTTCCCACCCTCCCCAACGGAAAGGCCTCAAAACACTGATATTTTGCTTTTTTCTGAGGCATGTTTTCATGTGGCCACATCAAATCCCGTAAACCCGTTCAGACTGATCAGAAGAAAGCAGAGTGTAGAACTATAGGGGGAGCGGTCCCCCTTGTTCCCCTCTAACTCACTTGGCTCTCCCCATACACCCTCTCACATGACATACACCTACATCTCATACAGAAATATTTCAAAGGAACAGAAAATCAACCAAGGCTGGAATGTGGCTTTAGAGAAGCCAGAACAACAGGTCAAGCATGTGAGTAGCCTTTAACTTCAGGAGGTTATTGGTAGGAAGGCTTTGAATAACTGCCAGAACTATTTGACCTCAGCTCTGTCCCATGTAAATACATGACTGTGCTGGAAAGCAGTCGCATTTCCAATGCACAATTCAGAGGTTGCATTGACCTGGCAATGACAGGGGAAATTTGAACAATTAGAAAACAGGAGCTCCTCCCCCCAAATTGTAACTTCTATACATGCAGTTTGAGTATCTCCAACAGATAAGGGCTACAGGGATCTCAGAGCACTTGCTTGTAGTTGCCACTCTGTTATGGACTGAATCATCATGTTGAACTGTGACTATATTTGGAGACAGGGCCTTTAGGGAAATAATTAAGGTTAAATTGAGTCATAAAGGCAAGGAGCCCTAATCTGATAAGACTGGTGTCCTTGTAAGAAGAGCTAGAGACACCAGAGTTCTCCTTCCACACATACACAGAGAAGAGGCCATGTGAAGACATAGTGAGAACATGGCTGTCTGCAAGGCAAGAAGAGAAGCCTCACCAGAAGTCAATTCTGGTAGCATCTTAATCTTGGACTTCTAGCCTCCAGAAGTGTAAGAAAATAAATTTCTGTGGTTTGAGCCACCCAGTCAGTGGTATTTTGTTATGTGAGCCCTAGTGAACTAATACATACTCCCACCCCACCCTCCAACACACACAAACAATTAAAATTACAATCCCTCAGCCAAGGAAGACTTATCAAGAACTACCAGGCGACCGGTGGATGAAATAGATAGGCTTTCTATCCTCAGAGAGCTTATGACACCTTTGGAGAGCCAATATCAACCATGAAAAAACAAGCTGGGGATTTGGGATTTGGTGAAAGCTCTGAAATGCATCTTGGGTGGAGCACAGCAGCTGAGATACCATTGTGTGACAGCATCACCAGTCACTGGGTAGGAAACAGAGAGAGAATCAATTACTGTAAATGTACATGGTAGTTACTGGAAGTTTCCCGGTTTTCTAAGTTGCTTTTAAAAATATTTTGCTTCAAAAATAAATAAATAAATAAATAAATAAATAAATAAATAAATAAATAAAATTAATAATAATAAATAAATATAATAAGAATAATAATAAAAATACATGCAAAATCTGATAGACTCCACCAAAAGTCTGCTAGAACTGATACATGAATTCAGCAAAGTTGCAGGATACAAAATCAATGTACAGAAATCAGTTGCATTCTTATACACTAACAATGAAGCAACAGAAAGACAAATAAAGAAACTGATCCCATTCACAATTGCACCAAGAAGCATAAAATACCTAGGAATAAATCTAACCAAAGATGTAAAAGATCTGTATGCTGAAAACTATAGAAAGCTTAGGAAGGTAATTGAAGAAGATATAAAGAAATGGAAAGACATTCCCTGCTCATGGATTGGAAGAATAAATATTGTCAAAATGTCAATACTCCCCAAAGCTATCTACACATTCAATGCAATCCCAATCAAAATTGCACCAGCATTCTTCTCGAATCTAGAACAAGCCATCCTAAAATTCATATGGAACCACAAAAGGCCCCGAATAGCCAAAGTAATTTTGAAGAAGAAGACCAAATTGGGAGGCATCACAATGCCAGACTTTAGCCTCTACTACAAAGCTGTCATCATCAAGACAGCATGGTATTGGCACAAAAACAGACACATAGACCAATGGAATAGAATAGAAACCCCAGAACTAGACCCACAAATGTATGGCCAACTCATCTTTGACAAAGCAGGAAAGAACATCCAATGGAAAAAAGACAGTCTCTTTAACAAATGGTGCTAGGAGAACTGGACAGCAACATGCAGAAGGTTGAAACTAGACCACTTTCTCACACCATTCACAAAAATAAACTCAAATGGATAAAGGACCTGAATGTGAGACAGGAAACCATCAAAACCCTAGAGGAGAAAGCAGGAAAAGACCTCTCTGACCTCAGCCGTAGCAATCTCTTACTCGACACATCCCCAAAGGCAAGGGAATTAAAAGCAAAAATGAATTACTGGGACCTTATGAAGATAAAAAGCTTCTGCACAGCAAAGGAAACAACCAACAAAACTAAAAGGCAACCAACGGAATGGGAAAAGATATTTGCAAATGACATATCAGACAAAGGGCTAGTATCCAAAATCTATAAAGAGCTCACCAAACTCCACACCTGAAAAACAAATAACCCAGTGAAGAAATGGGCAGAAAGCATGAATAGACACTTCTCTAAAGAAGACATCTGGATGGCCAACAGGCACATGAAAAGATGTTCAACGTCGCTCCTTATCAGGGAAATACAAATCAAAACCACACTCAGATATCACCTCACGCCAGTCAAGAGTGGCCAAAATGAACAAATCAGGAGACTATAGATGCTGGAGAGGATGTGGAGAAACGGGAACCCTCTTGCACTGTTGGTGGGAATGCAAATTGGTGCAGCCGCTCTGGAAAGCAGTGTGGAGGTTCCTCAAAAAATTAAAAATAGACCTACCCTATGACCCAGCAATAGCACTGCTAGGAATTTACCCAAGGGATACAGGAGTGCTGATGCATAGGGGCACTTGTACCCCAATGTTTACAGCAGCACTTTCAACAATAGCCGAATTATGGAAAGAGCCTAAATGTCCATCAACTGATGAATGGATAAAGAAATTGTGGTTTATATACACAATGGAATACTACGTGGCAATGAGAAAGAATGAAATATGGCCTTTTGTAGCAACGTGGATGGAACTGGAGAGTGTGATGCTAAGTGAAATAAGCCATACAGAGAAAGACAGATACCATATGGTTTCACTCTTATGTGGATCCTGAGAAACTTAACAGAAACCCATGGGGGAGGGGAAGGAAAAAAAAAAAAAAAAGAGGTTAGAGTGGGAGAGAGCCAAAGCATAAGAGACTGTTAAAAACTGAGAACAAACTGAGGGTTGATGGGGGGTGGGAGGGAGGGGACGGTGGGTGATGGGTATTGAGGAGGGCACCTTTTGGGATGAGCACTGGGCGTTGTATGGAAACCAATACATTTCATATATTGACAAATTTATTGACAATAAATTTCATATATTGAAATAAATAAATAAATAAAAATATTTTGCTTCAAAAATAAATAAATAAATAATATTAATAATAATAAAAATAAAAAATAAAAATATTTTGCTTCGAAAGTCCCCAAACCTTCATCATTGCCCATGAAGAAAGAGTAAGTTTCCTTGCCAAAGCTCAAGGGCAGAGTCTTCAAATTCCTAACGCAAAGTCCTGTCAAGGTGGTTGTTTGCCTTGCCTTATTGTCTGGGGCTCTTCAGGGGTGACATGCTCTTGGGCCAGGTGGTTCTTCACAGATGAAGAAATGGCCAGTGATTGTGCTAATTAGCTTATTTACACACATTCATAAAATTGTGAAAGAACTTTTGCAAAACTGAAGATGTCGTTACTGTTCAAACATTGGAAAAAGAACACAGAATTCATGTCCTACCAGACATTCACACAGGTAAACTTCTGCTGAATGGAAAATTCCAAACTTGGCTATAGAGTTAGAAACCCTATGGGCTTAATTCCCTCTCCAGTCTTGCATAGTTACTAATGACACCACTTGAGATCTCCAAGCCTGAGCAAAGGACAAGGTCTAACCTCAGAAGCCCTGAGACAGAATATGGACACCTACCACAAAAGATAACCCCAGTGGGATAGGGGAACTCAGGATCATTCTGGGCAGGGAAACAAGAAGTGGAATTGTTCAGAAATTCACCAGAGATTTATGCCACTACTTTACTTGAGATGGACCTACAGACAAAGAAGGTAGACCAGACAAAGAAGGGAGGCATGGAATAGAAGAAATGCAATAGAAAACATCCTGACCATTTACCTAATCACCTGCAAGAACAGCAATCCCCTTTTTTGTCAGCCTCGTCCACCCTGACTTGGTTCCAGCAGCTGATCATAGTTATTCATCCTCCTGCCAGAGAAGTGAGCTCATGTCCAGGAACAAGCCAATCAGTTTCCCCATCCATCTGATTGATTTAAGGATTTGCATAGTACTAAGCAGGGAAATCAGGATCCTTCCTCAAGACAAAGAAGAACCATCTGTTCAGTCATATGAAGCAATCGACATCCCACACCTCCTTTCTTCTTAAACTGGTCCCAATGGTAATTCTGTGAGTTAACAACCAAAGGACTCATAACTAATACAGTATGCATGTGGACTCTTACCAACTGCCTTCAGGGTTGTATCAGATCTCCCACTAGGTCCTAAAGGACACCTTGAGGAAGAAGGGATCTTGACTCTCTCTCTCTCTCTCTCTCAGAGGAAGAGGGTGAGACTTCTGCTGGTGGTCAGTGACATTGTCCAAGGTGTCACGGGGAAATGGTTGTGGGGAAGTCTCCCAATGTGCCACCCAGCAAGGTTGGTGTTCTGGCTCAGAGGGGCCTTGTGAACAGAGCCAGTGAGACCAGATTCTCTACATAAGTCCCTCCAGCTGGGAACTGCCATATCTTTCCCAACCACCTGCCCTTCAACAGAGCTGGCAGGAGAAGCCACGACCCACAACCCTTCAGTACCTCCAGCAAACACTCAAAAGGAGTTCAGTGTGGCAGTTAAGAGCATAAGGTCTACATCAGAAAAACCTGTGTTTTAATCTCACTCCTTACCAACCATGGGATCTTGGTTAAATAACAAAACCACCTGAACCTCTCTTTACTCATATGTATAATGGAGGTAACAAAACCTAGTTCACAGGATAGTTGTGAAAGTTACATGTGATCATGTATGTAAAGCACTTAGCATTGTACTAGGCATGGTTGGAATTATCATATCACTATTGTAGGCATTATTATCAGGCAATCCTCTGAAAAATGGATTCTGAAATAAGTCAGGATCTGACCTTGTAAAATCAAAAAGTGTGTACTCACTGGGAAATAGCTAGCAGGTCCTTCTGAAATAGAGTGGCAAATTCCAGTCTTGGGTCTATTTCTTGCCTTTATACTCTTTCTCATTTATTTTTGATTTATGAAAACGCATCCATCATTTTCTAAGGAAAGCCTCCAGACACATGAACAAAAATGATAAAAATGCACAACGAAAATAAATAAAACCATGCAGCATGGCTAACAAGTCAGGCATTTGGCCCCAGTGGGGTAGATAAATCCAGAGCTGGGCTCAGCACTGGGACCCAAAGGTCAACAGGCTGGGACTTTGCTGAAGGAATAAAATAAAGGAGATTTTGAAGCTTCAACTAAAATCTACTAAGAACCTAAGAGCATACTTTCTAGAGGGAGCGCCCCAAAGGGTCTCCAAGAAGCCAGTCTAGAAGACAATGAGACAGCTGCCAGCTCCCTGCTCATTCACTAGGGGATGTTTTCAGAGAGCTAGCAGATTTCTAAAGGTGTGCTAAGCACCCTATTTACCTACAATTCCCCTTTCAATGAGTAAAAGGCCATCTAGGGGAGGTTCATTCAGTTAAGAGAATGGGGACACCCCAGGAAATGTGCCAAAGTCACCTCTCCATCCTCATCTTCTTAGTCCAGAGACGTTGCTATAAGGGGATCCTCTCTGAAGAATTTGCTTTGGGACCCAACATTTCCAGCCTCTGATATATTTGATCTTCACTCTAGGCTGAGAGCATGTGAGAGGAAAAGTGAAAATGGAAGCCTAGTAGAGGCAAGGAGGGATGCTTATTGTGTGAGATGGAAATAGAGCCCTCACTGACAGCACAAGTGTCTTCATATAACCCAGGTAGGGCTCCTGACAGGTAACTGGGTCCTGCTGACTGTCACATTGGACAGGATTTGCAAAGTGCCTTCCTGGCCACAGTCTGAGGGGGTTCTCAGTCGTGGGTTGTCTTGGCCATTACTGACTGAACAAGGCATTCAATGAGAGGCTGCCAGAAGGGCCAGTCAAGTGGCCTAGTGTGAAAACTGTGCCCAGTAGGGCTGACCAATATTGGATAACATCTGGCGGAGCCATTAGATCTCTCTTGGAGCATGTGGCTGTGAGACATGAGGAACCATCCTCTGCAAGTAAGGGTAGTTACAGGAGAACAGAAAAAAGTAATTAAATTGCTCCAAAAACCCAAAACTGGAGTGGACAATAATGGATACACACCTACCTCTGTGGAGGAGAACCTCTGTTAATAACCAGTATTAATAACAACATGGTTAATGGAGCCACTGTCAATAGCAACCATACTCACTGAACATGACTTTGTTAGTGTGCTCAGTGTTAGCCTGTCACAAACGTGATATCAATGAATCTTCGCAAGGACCCTATGCAGTCAGTACCATTATTATCATCATTCTGAAGATGGAGAAACTGAGGCTAAAGAAGCACCCACAGCTGTTAAATAGCCGAGATGGAATTTGAACTGGTCAGTGTAAGTATGGAACACGAGATTTCGTTCATTAGGCTACAATCCCACATGGCTGCAAATGATGTTCTGGTCCTCAGTGAAGCCTGCTCTGTGACTGCTCACATTTTCTGTTCTTCCTCACCTCCCCGTGTGTCCTTACATCCCTCAGTGCCCAATCCTGTGTGTCCTTCTAATAGTCCTCCATGAACTAAAATGATGAGGTCTGTCATAGTTCTGTAAACTGGAAGCATCTAGCTGATGGAGATACAAAAGTTCCCAAAACGTGGCTTTTGGGGACAGCAGAAAATGACAGTTCCTCTAAAGGAAGTTTAAAGGCCTTCATTTACCCTTCTGAGCCTTAAAGGAGGATATACAAGCTAAAGCATTCAGCATAGACAGCAGGAACTCATGCCAGTGAGTCAAGCCACAGAAACTATGTGCCATGAATATCAACATCAACCAAGTAAATCAACCCAAAATGTGTGAGCACAGCTACGGGCCAGTCCCCAAGACTTCCATAGAGCTGTTCAGCAGCTGGGGAGAGGCCAGTAACAAGGTAGGGAAAGGGTCAAGCTGCTTGAACTCCAGGCTCCTCATTCCACCAGAACACTTCTACTTGTTCTTTTTACACGTTCTAGTTTCCACTTAAGATTCCATTTGAATGAAGAGTTCTGTTGCATTTTTTCAAAAATCTCAATCAACAACTATTTCTCCAGCTCCTACTATGTGCCCAACATTAAGGTGAGTTCAGGATGTGGGGAGGCAGGGAAAGGAAAATCCTTGACCCATGCCATCCCACAGCTTAGCACAGTAGTAAAAACAGACAGCGGACCCACGTAAATAGAGAACAACATTGGAAAATAAGAGGCAGCACAGATCAGAAATGCTTTTGAAATTCAGATCATGAAGAAAGAATCTGAAATAAAGCTGTAAAGAATGCAAAGGATTTGCATAGGTGTAAGGGAGAAGAGGAAAAGACATTTGGAACTAGGAGAAGGATGGGAAAGCTGAGGATGAAAAGCCCTCTCAGCTACCATGTTGAGGAGCTGGGACTCCACAACCAGGTTTCTAGAAAAGGAAAGAGCTGTGTTAGCCATTGCTCAGGAGATGAGACTGAAGGCTGCCCTGTAAAAGGAAAATATTTCTAACTTACTCCAAGGTGGCTCCAGGTGGACATGACAGGGGGAAAGTTTTCCAGCCAGGCACAAAGGAAGGAACATGAAGGAACTTTCCAAGAGGAAAATTTGCAAAGATTCTATAAGACAATATTCCAGAAAATGAATGGACTTACCTGTTGATCCTGGGACCTCCCAAATGGGGCAGCTCAAAGACTTGAGCCATAAGTATAGACTCTGCTCCATAACTAAAAACCTCTAAAAAGCCAATTCTTGAACCCAAATTTAGTACCTTTCATGTTCACACAAAAGACCAGCTCCAGCTCCTGTTAAAAGAGAAGGAAGGAAGAGAAAGGACTTACTACAGGCGAATCAGAGCTTTTCTCTTGTGAAGCCCCTCCACACCACAGAGTGAAGTTGGAACCCTTCCCAGAGTCCAGAAAGCCAGTCTGTCTCCAGGGATCTTGGTTTGGGGCTCTAGGGAAAGCCATACATTTGCTAAGTCCCTATGGGCACAGCTCTGATGTACTGGGAGTGGGAGGTCAGACTGTGTCTACATTTACAAATAGAACTGCAGTTAGAACTCATCCCCAACTCAGGCCAAAAGAAGACAGCAGAGCAAGAAGTCCTGAACAAGTAACTGTGAGGGAGCTTAAATGTACACAGTAGGTTTTCTTGTTCTAAGATTCCAGTTTTACAGATTCTACCTATTTCTCCCTTTAAAAACAGCTAAAAAGTATGTGCACATTTGTGTATTGTAGTTTGTGTAGATGGTACTGAGGCAAATTAAGAAGGAATGTGCTCACCACCAAAATCATCCTCATTTTCATGGCAAGGAGGTGGAAAGGGCCTGAAGCTCATGCTGCCCTGTACTACACAGTAAATATCTCCTTTCCGAATAGGGAGAGGCCAGGGAACCAGTCCCAGTCAGCCAGACCCTCTCCAATAGAGTCTGCTGGCATCATACAAAAAGACTGCATCTTTCCATGTCAGCTGACAGCTTGTGAGTTTGGGGGCTGCCTGCCTCAGGGAAATGTCTGAAAGATGGACAGCAAAATAGAACTCACAACCTGGTAAAGCCCCCAGATCCAGCCATACCTGCATCCCAGTTCCTCTGCATTTCCCAGTTACATGAGCCAGTAATTTCCCTTTTTTGTTAATTACTAGTTTGAGCTGAGTTTGTCACTTGCAATCTACAGAGGTCTTCCTGCAAATCCCAGGCAAGGCATTCAATTCAGGCCAAGCCCCTTCGAAGAACCTGTAACCACTGCTTTCGAACACCAAGCTCCTTCTCCATTTGACCACTGACTACCAGACAACACAAACTCTTGGACCACTTGAGCACAGCAAGTATTTCTTCTCTCAGTCCCTCTCCTGCCTGTCTTTGCCACCCCCTTAGTCTGGCCTGCTAGCCTTCAAACCATGCCAATCCCATCCCATGTCCCCCATGCCCATCATTAACCCTTCACTCCAGTGCCTCTCTCCACCCATCTTTGCTACAAGTTCCTTACTGGGGGGATAAAAACCCTCCTTCAAAGAAAAATAACTGAAACAAATTGTGGACCATGTGAAAGAAAACCATGTCCTGCTTTAATAAACGTCTTGCAACTGCTTTGTAATGGCAGTCCTGCCTTGTTGAAAGACTCTGGGATTTTGATGTTCACACAGGAAAAGCAGGTAGGTCCTAGTGCCTGGAACGTGGAGCACTCAATCCCACACACAAAGCAAAGATACTGCAGTTGCTAAGACTCAGTTTCCTTATTGTTCCACTGGGAATCACACAGTATTAACGACCACCAGAGCCATGTCCAGGATGAATCATCCCAAACTTGGTCAAGTAGACAAAGATAAACAGCACTGTGGGGAGGAATCCTAGACTGGTCTTTGAGTAATAATAAAACAACATCAATGCTATAGGTGGCATGTAGGGAGTCTCACATTCCAGAAAAAGGGCTGAGCACTTGACATGCCTGATTTCATTGAAGCCTCACAACAGGCTCATGCAGTAGGAACTAATTATTGTCTCCGTTTTACAGACGTGGCTCCTGAGGTTTGGAGAGAATGTGGGACCTGTCCAAGGTCACTCAGATGGGTGACCACAGGAGCTGGAAGTCAGGCCTCTGTGACTGAGCCCTTGAAGACATTAGAGAACTGACCGGCCACTCAGAATCTCCCTCCAACTATCTCCACAATGTGGGCAGTAACAACTGCCTTGCTTCCTCCCAGGGTTCCCTAGTAAATCTATGGGAAGGACTTGGGAGAAACAGAAAGCTCTGAGAAAGACTGGGCAGGTGTGATGACCATCTAGGCAATACAGTCACAGTTGCCATCGCCGATGGTGGCCTGTCTTACCCATTTCACCCATAGAACACACCGATAATGTGTGTTGCACAAAACAACTGTCCCCTAGGAGCAAACATTCAGTCCAGAGCAGCCCCACATTATGTCTCTCCTCCAACCGGCCTGCGGGCCCTGGTTGGCAGCACAGACTAGTGCTTTGGAGTCTCTGGGACAGACAGTCATGACTCTACTCTTCTTCCAACATTTACTGTCTGTGCCACCTCCAAGCCTGTTCTCATCTGTGAACAATAATAATATTATAGGGGATTTTCTTTGGCGGGGGTGGGGGGATTGTATTTTATCTCTTTTAAAACTATGAAATATTTTAAATATTGAAAATATGAGTAATAATATATAACCCATCAGCAGTTTAAAAAATAATCACTGACACTCCACTCATACCCCACTCCATCCATTCCTCTTCTCCCCTTCCCTGAGGTAAGCATTCCCCTGAATTTAATATGGAATAAAAGTTGGTAAACTTTTTCCATAAAGGGCCAGATTCTAAATATTTTCAACTTTGTGGGCTACTTGGTCCCTGTCATAAGTATTCAGCCATACTCTTGGAGCACAAAGGCAGCCACAGACAATACATAAAGAATGAGTATGGCAGTGTTCCAATCAGTTTTATTTATAGACACTGAAATTTGAATTTCATATATTTTGCAGGTTTCGTGAAATATCGTTCTTTTGATTTTTTATCAACTATTTTTTTCTTACATGTCACTTTTTTTAATGTTTATTTTTGAGAGAGACAGACAGACAGAAAGTGAACGGGGGAGGGGCAGAGAGAGGTAGACACAGTATCTGAAGCAGGCTCCAGGCTCTGAGCTGTCAGCACAGAGCCCGACACAGGGCTCAAATTCACGAACTGCAAGATTATGACCTGATCCAAAGTCGGACGTTTAACCCACTGAGCCACCCAGGTGCCCCCCTTACATGTCTTTTTTTCCAGCTTTATCAAGATATAATTGACCCATAACTTTTATCAACTATTTAAAACCATAAAAACCTTTCTTAGGTCACAGGCCATACAAAATATGGTCACAGGCTAGACTGGACCAGTGGCTGTAGTTTGCCAATCCCTAGCATATATCATTCCCACACATATTTTAATACTGAAATTCTATATGTGCATATCCATGCAGACAATTGTGTGATAGGTCTTAAATTTTCATATAAATGGTATTGTTTAGTACATTTTCTTCTACATTTGACTTTTTTTAACACTATGTTTGCTATTTAGCTGTGTTGTTACATATAACGTTATTCATTTTAACTGCTGTATAGGATTTCACTAGATTAATTTACCACAACTTAATTCCAGGATTCCACTACATGAATTTAACACAATCTATTTACCTTGATAGATATTCAGGTTGTTCTGTTGTTTTACAGTTACAAACAATGCTGCAGAAAGCACCCCCACACACATCTCCTTGCGCATGTGCACACACAGTTTCTTCTCTAGGATTGCTCCTCCAAGTAGAATTGCCTGGTCTTGGGGTGTTTGTTGATTACATAATGCCAGAATTGTGAAGAACTCAGTGCTATGCCTGACACCCACTGAGTATCCAATCGTTGGTAGCCCATGTTCCCCCTCAAGTACCAGGCAGAGGATTTATTAATAATTTTCAAGTGTTTTTAAAAAGTGTTTTAAAATAAATCCTTTTAAACTTAATTCAAAGGTTATCAGGGGCAAAATGTGTGGGACAAATCATGGATATGCAGGCAATCAAGGAGAGAATCCACCAGCTAAGTCAGAGTACTCAGCAATGGCTTTCCTAAAAAGCAATGTCAGGGTTGGGAGGGGTGGGGGGGGTTGCCTGGGTGGCTCAGCTGGTTGAGTGTTCAACTTCATCTCAAGTCATGATCTCAAGATTCATGAGTTTGAGCCCCACGTCGAGCTCTGTGATGACAGCTCAGACCCTGGAGCCTGCTTCAGATTCTGTCTCCCTCTCTCTCTGCCCCTCATCTGTTCTCTCTCTCTTTCTCAAAATTAAATTAAAAAGTGAAAATTAAAAAAAGAAAAAAGCAATGTGGGGCTTGAAGTTAGAAGGGATGCAGGGAAAATGGATGCTTGCATGAACTTGATAACATAGGCTCAGAGTCAGGCATAGGTGTGGTGTGCAGGGGAAATCCAGGAGACCAGCCTGGCTGAAGCTCAGAAGCTGTGTAGGAGATAAAAGAGAGAAAATTTGGGGCGCCTGGGTGGCGCAGTCGGTTAAGCGTCCGACTTCAGCCAGGTCACGATCTCGCGGTCCATGAGTTCGAGCCCCGCGTCGGGCTCTGGGCTGATGGCTCAGAGCCTGGAGCCTGTTTCCGATGCTGTGTCTCCCTCTCTCTCTGACCCTCCCCCGTTCATGCTCTGTCTCTCTCTGTCCCAAAAATAAATAAACGTTGAAAAAAAAAATTTAAAAAGAGAGAAAATTTGCAAAGTCCTTTTGGTGGGCTCTGAATGTCCACCAAATGCATTTGGCACCCTCTGAATGCAGAGGTATGTGGCCTGGCTTGCTGGGCAGTGGGGAGTCCAGGAAAGGCCAGTCCTGCTAAGAAGGGCAAGAGCTACCCACTGGGAGTGTTAACTCAGCCGGTCCGTTTGGTGCAACCCTGAGAGTTGATGAAGCCAAGCCTGAGGTGAGGTCAGGGCATTCAGGGGCCAGATCCAACACTGGCAGTGTCACCATCCAAAGTGAGCCTTCAGAACTAGCTTGTGTGTGCAGGTGTTGAATGGCCAATGCTGCCATCACCCAGCTAGATCAGACCTTTAGGGAATTCTGCTGGGAGCCAAGCTTGAGAGCAAGGCTTTTTTTTTTTTTTCCTTAAGTTTTTATTTAAATTCTAGTTAAACATATAGTGGAATATTGGTTTTAGGAGTAGAATTTAGTGATTCATCACTTACATATAATACCCAGTGCTCATTACAAGTGCCCTCCTTACTACCCATCACCCATTTAGCCCACCCTCCCATCCACCTCCCCTACAGCAACCTTCAGTTTGTTCTCTATCATTAACAGTCTCTTATGGTTTGCCTCCCTCTCTCTTTTTTTTCTTCCTTCCCCTATGTTCATCTGTTTTGTTTCTTAAATTCCACATATGAGTGAAATCACGGTTTTTGTCTTTCCCTGACTTACTTCACTTAACAAGTAAGAGTATATTAATAATATACTCTAGCTCCATCCACATCATTGCAAATGGCAAGATTTCATTCTTTTTCATGGCTGAGTAATATCCCATTGTGTGTGTATGTATGTATGTATGTATGTATGTATGTATGTATGTATGTATACATACCACATCCTCTTTATCCATTCATCAGTTGATGGACATTTGGGTTCTTTGCATAATTTGGCTATTGATGATTGCACTGCTATAAACATTTGGGGTTCATGTGCCCCTTTGAATCAGTATTTTTGTATCCTTGGGTAAATACCTGGGTAGTGCAATTGCTGGGCCATAGGGTAGTTCAATTTGAGAGGCAGTCTTTAAGTAGCACATTCCACTCTCTGGTCCTGGCTGTGGGTGGGGGGGGGGGGGGCCGGGGGGGGGGGGGGGGGGGGAGGGGGGAAGGGGAACAAAGCTGCTACCTGAAATCAGACACAACATGGAAATGGTGAGCTGGTATTGTGGCTCTTTCCAAGGCTGAGCCCAATCTAATCCAACTTGGCCTTCTTAAAAAGTGACTTTAAACTGATTTAGCCTTTGTCATTCAGGCAGAGATGGGTATACTATCATTCATCCAGCTGGGACTGCAGAGTCTTACATTCCCCACTTTAACCTATACATAAGTCTATACCTATACACAATTATTGTTATTAAAGGGAAACCCTGGTTAAGACATGAAATCAGAGAAAAAGAAGAACAGAGGAAATCAATAGCACCTCTTCAATCACTCATTCAATGTATACATATTTATTAAGTCCCTTTCACATGCACCACTGTGACAGGTACAGTAGGGCCATGGCACTATATAAAGTTATAACAGGGGCGCCTGGGTGGCGCAGTCGGTTAAGCGTCCGACTTCAGCCAGGTCATGATCTCGCGGTCCGGGAGTTCGAGCCCCGCGTCAGGCTCTGGGCTGATGGCTCGGAGCCTGGAGCCTGTTTCCGATTCTGTGTCTCCCTCTCTCTCTGCCCCTCCCCCGTTCATGCTCTGTCTCTCTCTGTCCCAAAAATAAATAAACGTTGAAAAAAAATTTAAAAAAAAAAAAAAAAATAAAAAAAAAAAATAAAGTTATAACATATAAAGTCCACCTTAGAGGTCAAGACAGTGCTGGGTTTTTTTTTTACTAAACATACAAAGCAGCACATGCTAAGTGCCAGAATCTTTTGAACAATTAACACAATGAGAATTCGAGGGAATAAAGAAAGGTTAGAATAAGCCTGGGAGAGGCATTTCAAAGTGGCATTTTTAAGAACTGAGAAGCTAAGAGATAGTCTGTCTCTTCCAAAGAGACAGACTGGGATAAGCAGGTTTATGATGGTAAAAATGGGCAAGACACATTTGGACTGAGTGAGGCCTGATGCTGTGGACTCCTCCAATCACCAGAACAGAGCCACTCAGTCAGTCCTGCCTGAGGGATGTTCATTGCCCCATGTGTCAATGCTCTCTCCTCCCCAGGATTCTGGTGACATGGGCCCTGCCCCTTTCTGCCTCTTCCTCCTTCCAGGCTCCTGTGGGAGCCAGGTACCCCAAGTATGTAGATTCTGTGGCTCACTGGCCTTGTTACCTTGGGCAGGGTCACTCACCCTCTCGAAGCTTTCATTCATCTGATGATGCCCTCACTCACCCACTGATGTAAATATCAGAGATAGCCTACACTGAGTCAGTGTAAGTAGGAAAGGGTCCTGCACACCTGTGGCACCGTCACGTCTGTCGTGCTCACAGAAAAAGTTTGCAACGTGAACACCAGGAGTATAACCAGCAACAAAATCTGAAAGGATGAGATCAGGCCATGAGCAAGAATGACATTCCATTTGAAATGGAAGCTTCAGCCACAGATACCCGACGGATGGGATTCTGGGCCTCATCACCACTTCCCTTTCATCACTATGAGGCAGAAAAGAATTGACTGAGCCGATGGGTGGACATTTGGAGAGCAGGTGGCAATCGTTAAAGTTGTTACATCCATGATTTACTGGCATGCCGCTTGGCCCTTGGGCAGGACACCACCACTCTCTAGGTTTGTTGGGAATGGCTCAGAAATAACCTAAAATTTATCTCCAGGTCTTCTCCCAGGTGGGGGCTAAAATTCTAGATGACAGTGGTTTCAAAATGGTGTCCCCACACCCCAAGGGGAGCATAAGATGAAGCATTGGGGTGTGGGAAGAAAAGATTAGAACTTCTACTTACAGTTTTTCTAACATATAACTGCATTAGTTTTCTATTACAATATAACAAATTACCACAAATTTAGCAGCTTAAAACAACACAAATGTATTATCCCACAGTTTCTGGAGGTTGGAAGTCCAGCTGGACTTGATTGGGTCCTCTGTTTAGAATCATGCAAGGCCAAAATCAAGGTGTGGGCAAGACCACATTCCTTACTAAAGGCCCTGGGGCAGGATCCTCTTCCAAGCTATTCAAGTGGTTGGCAGAATTTAGTTCCTTGTGGCTATAGGACTGATGTCACTGTTTCCTTGCTGGTTGTCAGCTGGGGGCAGTGTTTGCTACTCATTGTTTCCATGGTGACTCCTCCAGCAACTGTGGGCTGGCTTCTTACACTCCAAACCTCTCTGATCTCCCCTTTGTCACATCCTTGTGACTCCAGCCAGAGAAAATTCTCCACTTTTAAGGTTTCATAGGATTAGATTGGGCACACCTGGATATTCCAGGATACTCTATTTTAAGGTTCTTAACCTTAATCACATCTGCAAAGTCCCCTTTGCCATGTAAGGTCACATGTTCACAGTTTCCAGGATTAGAGCATGGACACCTTTGGAGAACATTCTGCCTACCACAATTATAAAGAAAATAAGCTTTACTAATATTTTATAGATTGATACTTGGGGATAAAGGACCAGTGTCATATATGGTACTAAAGGTGTCTTCAGGGAAAGGTAGGAATCTCACACAAGGAGAGTTTGACAGCAACACCCTCACTCATTTGTTTGCTTTAAGCACAGTATGACAGATTAAAATTTATGCCTCCACAGAGGCTGGGATTCAGAAATGAGAGCCTCAATTCCCATCTTTCATTTGGACTTATATATCTTATACTTTTTTAGCTATCACAGCCCGGGTATTGAAAAACTGTTTCTAGAAGTAGACTTTTGACTCACTGTGTCACAGAGCATTACACCAAAATTTTCAAAAATAATGAGCCTATCCGACCCCATTGCTCTCACTAAAAATACTATTATTGATAACATAATCTTAGCACAAAGAGCTTTTCATATTGTTAATAGATCAAAATGAGGTTTTGTTTAGATATTTATGCCATTTGTATCAATTCTTAAAATTTCACTTAGGAGTTTGCTTTTAAATATATGCAATACATGAATACAAAATGTATGCGTACATCAATTACAAATACATACATACATACATACATACACGTATGCTAAGCATACATTCTCAAAAATGCTTTTACTGATAAAGTTGCTCAGCAAGGTTTAAAGGATAAAACCTTAGGTTCTAGACAGAGACTGTGGTGGGGTAATCACAAACCTGCTGGAATTATTTCAAAGTTCTTCTTCAAACTTCCTAAATATATTGCTTTTCCAAATTTTGGGGGTTTGGGCTATGATCAGTTTTTCAAGCAATCTAGAGAATTTATTTTCCAAGTAGCCCCTTGCCCCAGGCTCTTGTTTTGGCCCAAGCGTGTTAAGAGAAGAAAATGGAGTTTTCTTTCAGGTACTACTTTCTCAGGTGCACACTGAGAGACGGGGTGTGGGCCTCCTGGTTGCGTGCACTTAGGGTCCGGCGGGAGGTGAGAACCTCTGAATGGCCGTGCCGGGGGGCTTCCTGTGCAAGACTTTACACATTTGCAGTCCTATCAATCCAACACCTATGGGACAGGAAGCCAATGAGGTTTGTGGAGCCAGATAGACAAATAAAAAAGGATCACTTTTTACTTTCCTGAAGTTAATTAATGCTGAACGGAGCAGGCCAAGTATAAAACCGATGAGGCTTTCTCTGAGAGAAGACTCCACATTTTACCCATAAAGCCAAATAACCCTGACCCTGGGGCTCCCACAAATGCAGGGCAGGCCTAGCTGGGAGGTACAGAGGAACTAACACTTTTCCCTTCACACTCCTTCTGGTGTTTCCCTTCTGGGTCTTATTTTTATTCATTTTTCCAGTTTATAAAACACACTCACCGATGGGCCCTTGGGGCACATGTGGAAAAGCTTAAAAGACACAAGTACAAAAACAGACTGACTTAGAGTCAAGAACGAAAAACATGAGAATTCTCCTCCATCTCGCGCCACCCCCCCCCCACCCCCGCTTCTGCCCCAGTTACATTCTGGGCCTTCATCTCCCGTATTTCCTGAAAGGGCCATAAAGTGGGGATTTTTCAGAAGAAAAAAGAGGTGGGTGTCAGAACTATTCTCTAATATCTCCATCCAAGTCTTGCTCTGGAGTCTAGTGCTGTAGCCTGAGGTGGTTTGGCAAAGGGGTTGCTTGAACAAGGAGTTCAGGACTCAGCAATGGGCAGAGGGGCCTCTTCATCTGGTTCCAGCCCTGGACAGCCTCCAGGACATCCAGGTCACTTCCAAGATCCCCAGGATCCAGACCCTGTGCATATGGATTGGAAGCTCCAATTTCCCACACCAGGAAGGGAAATAAAGACTATACTCTTTGAGGACTGCCTAAACAAGTGGCTTGAAAAGGGCCACTCGGCCCTCCCTTTTAAAAAAGAGTGCTGGTGAAATTATTTTAATCTGCTCTCTTACACAGCTGACAGACAACTTGAAGTGTGTAGAAGACAAGACATAGAGAGGTAGTGTCACTCCATTATTCCCCCTTTTATTAAACATTTATTTATTGAGCACCTACTATTTGCCACAGGCTAGACATACATCTGCAAATGGAACAGACTTGCCCCTGCCCCTGTGTGTCTTACAGGTTTGTGCAGGAAGACCAAGGCTAAGTGAATAATCACACCAAATACCTAAGTAATTGCAATAGGGCCTCACGCAATGGAAAAAAAGCACAAGGCTCTATGAATGCGCACCTTGGGGACACTAACTCAGTCTTTGGGTCAGGGAAGGCCTCTCAAAGTACATCTAAGGGGAACCCAAAGGACGCAGGGAAGGTAGCCAGGTAAAGTGTGGGGCAAGAGCCTTAGAGGCAGAGGCCAGAACCACAGAGTAGGCTGACAGACCACAGCCCCACATAGGGCTGGGGGCATGAGTTGCAGTTGGAGAAGAGCAGGATATTCAAGGCCTGGCTGGCCAAACTCTCAGGGTGCAGGTTTCTTCTAAGTGCACTGAGTGACATAACATGATCCAATTCACATTTTTAAAAAGATCACGCTGGCCAGCATAGAACTACTCACCCCCAGGGGCATCTGGGTGGCTTAGTTGGTTAAAAGTCCATCTTCAGCTCAGGTCATGATCTCACAGTTTGTGGGTTCAAGGCCCATGTCAGGCTCTGTGCTGACAGCTCAGAGCCTGGAGCCTGCTTCAGATTCTGTGTGTGTGTGTGTGTGTGTGTGTGTGTGTGTATGTGTCCCTCTCTGCCCCTCCCTCACTCTCTCTCTCTCTCTCTCAAAAATAAAAAGTAAAAAAAAAAAAAATTAAAAATAAATAAATATATAAAATAATAAAGAACTACTCACCCATAGCCTACAATCTTTCTTGTCCCAGGATCTCTGTGAAACATGGTTTGAAAACCACCAACTTGAGTAATTATGATCATGGTCTTCAATCTCCTCAGAGCCTGACTTCTATGGTCATGAGTGGTACTTTTGGGTGGTTTGCTGAGAATCACACATGCAGCAGACACACAAGAGCATGGACGGAACAGACTGGATTCTAGGGCGCAGGGACACATCATGTAGCGGGAGGTCAAACACACTGCACAAAGTAGCAAACCCACAAATGCAGAAATCAGGCAAGAATTGAGAGTGGACTCTCAGTGAAGCATTCTCTTCCAGGGTGGGGTGGCGAAGGGGAGGGTGCTGGCAGGCAGCAAGAGGCCACTGCCCACTCTTGATTTCCCTCACTCAGTCAAACACTGCCTCTTCTGCCAGGCAGTCAGACTCTTTGGCCACAAAAGATTGCGATAAAATAAGGTTGTCCCCATGGCCTCTTAATCAAATGATGAAGCATGACAACTGTCAGGACACTATTTTTTCCCCTGAGGACTGTGAACACATCCTTCTGGAGCCAAAGGGGAACAAGCAAAACCAAGCCATCCTGCAAAGCTCTGGGCACACATGCCTTGAAATGTCACTGAGGACCAGGATCCGTGAATGTTCTTCCTGTCAGAGGAATCTTCCAGAAGGACACCATTCTCCAGTGCCTGTTGTGCTGTGGTATTTTCACAGGAAAGAGAAGCAGGGCCTCTTCAAATTGGCTACATGCCCCAGGTCCCCCCAAAGTTAACATAATGCGTGTATTCTGCTCTGACTTTCTTTACAAATACAGAGCTGAGATGGGAGTTGGGGGTAGCAGGAGGGGGGAAGGCAGTCCTCTGTGATTTATTAATCCTACTTCCACCCTTCATCCAATGCATGAATAAATGAAAGAAAAGGTGTACTCAGCTGAGAAAAAAGAAAAAAAAGAAAAAAAAGAAGGGAATAAGAGACACCCCCTGGCCAAAACATGAAAAAATAGGCAATTTTCCCAAAAAGCCATTGCATAGGTTAAAATCGCCCCAGGGAATGTTTAACTTGCTCCTTGGTCATTTATTTGAGCTTTAGGCCACTCCTGGGCTGTGGTGTTTAATGGAAAGAGTATTTACCTTAGCAACTGCAGCAAACCAGGGATCCAGCAGGCATGCTGGGAGGACACAAAATACCTTCACGAAGGAGGCCATCAGCTAAGAAAATGTCAGCCTTCGCATTTGGGGATGCCATCAAGGGATCTTTTAAAAATATTTTTCTGTTAATGATGGCTGAAGGTAGAGAAAGAGAAAGAGAAGAAAAAGGCACACTCAAGTTTCCCTTCTATTTTTCACCACTACCCCTGCTTTCTCCTTCTCCTCTACCTCTAATGAACAGTATGCAAGCGGGTAAAGCAGACTGGGCAAAAAGGATCATTTAGGAATGGGGATTCAGAAAGCAATGCCCTTCTTCCTGCCATCTTGTTGCCAACAGTCACCAATGTGTATATGGGAAGCTAAACGTAAAATCCTAGAGGTCATTTTCCCCACAAGCCAGGAGGTAAAAGGTATGCAAGCATATGCTCTTACAACTCTCCATGACCAGTCATCTGATCCCCATATGTTAAATGGACAATATTTCACTTGCCTATGTCTAATATCAGGCCTGTAGCACATATACCTGCCAGCATGCGCACCCACACATGCACACCCCAAGCAGTCCTCTTGTTTTCAGGAACACGAGAAGGAATCTACTATTTAGATGCAGCCAACTGGACTAGGTAACACAGGTGGCCTGGAGTGTTAGGCCCCAGACCTTAAACAAGAAGCAATGGACATTTATATGTTCCAAGGCGCTCCACTGAGCTCTCTGCCTGGTGACTCAGCATAAAACCAAAGGCTGTGTTCTCCCACCTTTTTATGAGGAGGTTTCCTAATAAATGGGGGAAAGGGAATGTAGAGAATACTGGGGGGAAGAGGGAGTGCTGGTGGGGAGGGAAAGATGTAAGTGCAGAGGGAAGCTACCATCTGGGACTCTTACTGCAAGCAATGGAAAGGAGGATCAAGTCAACACCTCATCTCCCCCCAAGTCACCTGAGCCATCACCATTTCAAATGTGGTGTTCAGCCTCATATCCAGTCTTCAGTGTGGGCAACAGAGTGCACATCTGTGTTTTTAGGACCAGATTAGCAAATGCAGCCTCTGTGTTTGATTAGATAGGCTAGATGCAGGAAGAAATGAACCCAAAATGCAGTACCTTCACACAACAGAAGTTTGTTTCCTGCTCATGCAAAATCTTGGGAAGGTGCTCTGGTATGTGAGCAGTTCTCTCCCACACAGTCTTTCAGGGACTCAGGCTCCTTCTGTCATGTGACTCTACCATGCATTGAAGCTTCATTCCCCTAGGGTCAATGGAAAAGGAAAAGGACATGGGAGAGTCTTGACCTGAAGGAGCACACCCCGTGTCCACCCCACATTCCACTGATGAGAAATTGTCACATCTCTACTTAGATGCAACAAGGGGAGAGAGACATGTAGCACTTTCCCAGTGACAACTCGATAACATGGAAAGGGACATGGCTATCTTTTCCACAGGAACTCCGAACCTTATGCTCCCAGGAAAAATCTTCATTTACACATGATGACTAAGAGACTATGTTCAGTTCACTTGACCTAATTTCTATTTAAAGTTGGGAGGTGATCAAGGAAAAGGGAGGCCAAGTATAAGTCACTTACCTCTCTTTGATTAGTTTTGGTTTGATTGGCTGGTTAATGCATGAATGGTATCTTAGCTGTCCCCCACCCCAGGCTGAACTAAATGTGAAGATTTTCATTGGTTCCATCATCAAAAAAAGGTGAAGTCCAAGTGTATCATTGCCTGCAGGGCCCCAATCCACCTGGTCCTGGCTTACTTTACCAGTTCCCTCTCTGGCTTCCTCCTCCCACCCAATCATTCAGCCCACACACCAGCCACATCTAGTTCCTTCAGCTACCCAAGCCCACCATGCTCTATAATGCCTATGCACCTTGCACACTGTTCCCTCTGCATACAATGCCCTTTCCTCCCTGCTGTGCCTGACAAACCTTCTTGGACCATTCAAGGTACAGCACAAACATCTCCTATTCCTTCCTTTCTCATTCCATAATCCTTTGAATATGCATCCATTAAAACACTTAACACATTGTTCCGTGTCAGGAGTGTCTGTCTCTGATTAGACCAGCAGTTCTCAACCGGAAGTGATTTTGCCCCCCAGGGGACAACAGGCAATATCTGGAGACATTTTTGATTGTCACAACTGAGGGTAAGGCAGAGCAGGGAGGGAGTGCCATTGGCATCTAGTGGGTGGAGGCCAAGGATCCTGTTAAACATCTTACAAGGCACAAGACAGCCCCAACAACAAAGAATTACCTGGCCCAAAATGTCAAATAGTGCAGAGGTTGAGAAATCCTGAATTAGACAGCGAGTTCCTCAGGGTACAGACATTCCATATTTTCAGAATCACCTTCACAATGTCATAACACTAACAATGCACACAGTAGGCTCACTATAAATGTTAGATAAAAGGAGAGATACATGGATCAACAGCCGAGCAGACCACATAGACTGAAGAGCAGTGAGGCTGAGCTGATCTCCTGAGACGTTGCTGGCACATAAAGACGTGGAATCTCCAAACCTGGAGCCTTCATGGCCAGACAACAACTGGCTAAACTGCAGGAGCTGCCAAAGAGAAACTCCAGAAGGACAAGCACTCTTCTTAGAGCTTACCTCTAAGTTAGGCATTTAGCTAAATACATTCAACATCATTTCAGCACACAGTTCAAACTTTGGTTTCCCTTTCTTTCTGCAACTTATATTCCGCTAACTGATTTGTATAAAATCAACTTGTATTCTGAATTTGTTAGTTCTTCTTTGTGCATGTTCACACACTTTAGTCCCTGGAAACTACAAGGGGCAAAGTGTTACATAAACTGGTTAAAAAGCATATTTTCAGTAATGACATATTATTTTTTTTTAAGTTTATTTATTTATTTTTGAGAGAGAGACAGAAAGAGAGAGAGAGTGTGTGAGCAGGGTTGGAGGTGAGGAGGGGCAGAGAAAGAGGGAAGAAGAGAGAGAATCCCAAGCAGGCTCCACACTGCCAGCACAGAGCCCGATGCAGGCCTTGAACCCACGAACCGTGAGATCATGACCTGAGCTAAAATCAAGAGTTGGACGCTTAACCTGCTGAGTCACCCAAGAGACCCTCAGCAATAACATATTTTTTAAACCAGACTTACTTAACTGAGGTTTGCCTGCAGCTACTCCAGAGCAGACAAGAACTAAGTAAGTGACTACTAGACCTAAACTGCTGCACTCCCATGGCATCCCCTACCCCAAGCCCTGCAGAACTTCCAGTTAGAAAAGCAGTGGCAGTACAGGGGTCATCCCCTCCTTGTCCCATAGACCCTAGGTGTCCCTCTTCTGTTAGTAAATGGGCTGACAACCCCAGCCAAGCCGCGATGTCAGAGGGCAACCCCTACCCACTGGCTACTCCATGACTGTGGCCCAGAAACTCTATAGGTGGCAAGCTCGGAGATCTGCAAAGCTCTCTCCATAGATGCCCCACATACCACCATGCCCAGTGAAATCTTCAGGCTTTTGACAAGCATGTTCAGCTGAGTTCAGCTTGGGCCAATTCCAGGTTTTTACTGAACAAAAGCTCTGTGCCAGGCACGGAGCTCGAAGCTGAAGATTTAAAGAGAAATAAAGAAGAGAACCATTGGAGGGGACAGGGGATACAGACACGCTGACAACTAATGGCAGGGCTGTGTATAAGTACAGTGATAGCAAGAGGTATGAAGCACCATGTGGACAGACAGGCCCAGTCCTTACCATGCCCCCTCATATCAGAGAATGGCAGCTAGCTCTGAGGGAGAAGGGAAGAGGTGGACAGATGCTGACCTACAGCCTTAACTAAGTCCACAGGCTTAGGTTCCTGACAACTTTGATGACAACCCTCTGCCCAGGCCTCCCCTTGGACTTCAGAGGGAACCAAGCTTTCCTTGTACAACCCCCCACAATTCCATTTCATAGGAGAGGCTGGGGGTAGATGACTAAGTCAGGCCTATCAGGAGTTGAGCCCACTGGGACCTGGGGGTCTCATGCAGACTAAACATTTAAAACCCTGAACTCCCACAGATGTCAGCTTGGCTGGACGGCATAGTCAGACACCTCTGAACGGCCATCCACTCCCTGTCTGAGAATAAACAGGACCATGAACTGTTGGGATTTTTTTTTGGTATGTGTGTGTGTGCGTGTGTGTGTGTGTGTGTGTGTGTGTGTGTGTGTGTGCGTGTGTGTGTGTGGTTTTCTTCTTTAAGGAAAGAAGGAAAACGGCATTGCCGTAACCCAGAGGTCAGAGGCTCAGCCCTTCCCACCTCAGCCCACACACACACCAATTCCCTCAGCCCCACGAGTGACTGCAGGAGACAGACTTTCCCATGACTCTGTCCCTCCTCACCCGGACCCGTCCAGATGCCATCAACGCCTCTGATCCCTCTCTTCCATGAAGACTCTCACATCTCTGGCTGCAGGGCCTCCTCCCCCCAGGAGTTATCATCTCAATGTTTCAGATTTGTTCAAAACCACATAACCTGAGGTATGAACCACAGTATCCTTTGCCGATTGTGCCTAGAACCATGGCCTGTCTCCCTGACCTTACACTGGGTGCATAAGCAGATGGCTCAAAGTTCCCACCTGAGGCTGAAGGAGTGGCCGCTTCAGTCCCTGCTGTGACCCCCACCCCTGCCTATGGTGGAGCTGTTGTTCCAGAGGAGTCAACTCTGCTTTTACATGGATGTTCCATGTGACCACCCCAGTCCCAAATGAATCACACAGTTTCATTGCATTAGCAATCCTTTATATACTACATTTCTCTCAGGTAAAGGGTAGAGATCTGATAAATATGGACCCAGAGGACCCAGGATCCAGTAGCTCCAACTTTCTCCCACAAACATCTGTCTGTCTAGTCTACAGCCTCTCCTTCTTACTGCCAAGGCAGCCACAGCCACCTCAGCCCCTACCCAGGGCCCTCTCTTTCTCCACCTCTCTTTGCCCCAAAGGAGATGCTCAACTGTGACAGCTTGAGAAGTCTATAGGGAAGCTCCTGTGACATCTTCTTCCACTCACTACCACAGAACATCCTTAGTGAGGGTCTTAATCATGATGGAGGGGGAGTCCATTTTCAAACTTCCAGGAATTCAGAGAAGCCAGTGCACACATCTTTAATTTAATTACTATTTCTTATTTATCACCCGTCATAAGCTTGGGAGCTTTGAGCCTTTACAGAATTAGACATGTGTACTACTAAGGTCTGCAACCCAGAATACAATAGATTCATCATTGGTCTTCTCCCCTTTTTTTTTTTTAATTTTTAAGAAATGTCTTTATCATTCCTCCTTCCCCTAAAATGCATTTACCCTGAATTAACCTTATAGAAAAAAATCCCTCCCCCAGGGAGCAAGAAGAGGGCAGGTATATTAACAGTCAACTCAGAGCCAACCTTTAACCCCGAGCCCTTTCATCAGAAGACTGACCATATATTAAGCAAAAGGGCCAGACCAAGGGCAGCTGCAGCTGCCTTTGGCCCTTCATCCTTATCACAGATCAGATGCCTCTTCTCCCGGGTTGGCTTCCATCCAGAAGCTCAGTTCAGCCAGTGCAGAGAGTTTCCCGTGTCCAGACTCATTCCAGAATCCAGGACTCTTCCACTGCCTTCAAAAACAGAGTCATTGCCAAGACCCTAGATGGCAAAGCCAGCAGGGATAGACAGAGAGGCTGTGGGGGTGGACTGACAGATGTTTATGGGACGAGACTAGAGCTTCTGGATCTTGGGTCCTCCTGGTCTGTACTTATCAGATCTCTACCCCTCACCTGAGAGAAGTGCAGGTATATAAAGGCTTGCCAATGCAGTGAAACTGTGTGATTCATTTGAGACTGGGGTAGTTCCATGGACAATCCTGAACTGCAACAGTTCTGAATTGCTCTTCACACAGGAGACAAGGCAGTCACCCCACAAGGTGATTTTAGGATTCAGGGAAAGTTGTCACATTTTTCCTAATCCCCTCTCCCCAAAAACATCTTTTTCATCTTTCAATCTGACGCCTAAAATCCCTCCTGTAAGTTAGAAAAGCCTTGAACTCCACAAATGGAACTGAGGCTATGGAATGCCTCAAGAGGTAATTCATCGGCTTTAGCTCATGCCTACAAGGCATAGATGGTGTCTAGAACTGGCCTTTGAGGAAATTTCACAGGGAGGGCCAGACAGCACGGAGGAAGCAACCTTTGACGGGAAGAGTCTAATATTTGGAATTAGGCAGGCCTGGATTGAAATTTGGCTTCACTCCATACTAGCTGTGTGATCTTGACTGAGTTAGTTAACATCTCTGAAGATCAGTTTCTCCATAGGTAAAATATTTAACTGACTGAGTTACCATAAAAAGTAAAGGTGATGGTAAGTAAAGTGGCTGGCACATAGATGGTCAATTTTCTTCCATCTCTACAGGGAGGACACTCCAAAAAAAAAAAAAAAAAAAAAAGGAGAATAAAAGAAAATGATACTGTCCTTGTTTCACTATTGAGCCCAGAAACAGTATTAACCCCTCCTGAGATATAATAGGAATTCATTAGTAAAATAAGCTGAATAACTGGGTAAGCCACACATTTATAGAGGATCTGAGTGACAGCCTACTTTGATCTATATTCTATATTAGGGGTCAGCAGATTTTCCCTGTGAAGGACCAGGTAGTAAATATTGCTAGCTTTGAGGGCTAGTCTGTCACAACTACTTAAGTCTGCCATTGAAAGCAGTCAGAGAATTAGACAAACATAGATCCATAAAAGAATAAGCATGGCTGTGTTCCAATAAAACGACACTTACAAAAGCAGGTAATGCTCTGGATTTGGCCCCTAGGCTATAGTTTGCTGACCCTTGTTTTATATCAACAAGTCCTTCATTTTGTGGCTTCTTCTGAGCCTCAGAGGGCTACTCTGAAGATTCCGCCATACTCCATACTAGAGTCTGGAGGACTATAGTTTCCATACTAGAATTAAGGAGGACAGAACTCTTGGGCACGTACACCAGTTTGTCAAGCCCTCCAGACTGCCACTGGGTTGAGTATGTCAACCTTTTTTAGGGTTTTTGGTGACTATTGCTAATACTTGGGGAAAATGTGCTGAGTCCCAACCCCAGGCTAGCTGGTCATGTGAATTGAAGCTGGGTTGACCTTTTCAAGAAAGAATCATAGGTAAGGGTGGCAAACAATATGCAGAGCACTTTGTTCCCTTCCCATCTTTTATCTCAGTGCATGTCAAAACAAAGCCATGAGATAACCATCACTCTATTTTACAGATCTAAAAACTGAGGTGGCAGGAACGAGGAGATTTACCTGCCTAAGATCTGATGGCTAGTTGTGGCTAATTAGTGACAGAGCCAGAAATGAAATCCAGTTCTTGGCCCCTCTACCACATCACAATATTTCTCCCTGCCCAGTTTTTCTTGCTCTTCCCTTGATTTTAGGACTTTCAAAATTGGCAGCGAGAAGTTATCTCCCATACTGAAAAGGACCAAAGTTTTTAAAGAACAAGTAACAAATTAAGAAGTTCAAGTACATAGGAATTATTGGTTTGCTGTGTGATTTGTGATGTCTTGGCAATACTGTGAAGATTATATCTCTTTTTTTTTTTTAACGTTTATTTATTTTTGAGAGAGAGAGAGGGAGAGACAGAGCAAGAGTGGGGGAGGGGCAGAGAGAGAGAGGGAGACACAGAATTCGTAGCAGACTCCAGGCTCTGAAGTGTCAACACAGAGCCCGACGCAGGGCTTGAACTCACAGACCAAGAGATCATGACCTGACCCAAATTGGACACTGAATCAACTGAGCCACCCAAGCGCCTCTATATCTCATTTTATTTTATTTTTTTTTTCAACGTTTATTTATTTTTGGGACAGAGAGACACAGAGCATGAACGGGGGAGGGGCAGAGAGAGAGGGAGACACAGAATCGGAAACAGGCTCCAGGCTCCGAGTCATCAGCCCAGAGCCTGACGCGGGGCTCGAACTCACGGACCGCGAGATCGTGACCTGGCTGAAGTCGGACGCTTAACCGACTGCGCCACCCAGGCGCCCCTCTATATCTCATTTTAAAGAGCAATCTTGGTAGCCTAAAAGTGGGGCTTGGGAGATAGGGGAAGGACAAGGCTGTAGCTTTTTTGTACAGTGCTTAGTCTCCCCAAATTGTTCCTGGCATCTTGTTTCTTTACCTAAGCAGATCATTATTAAGCAGGTAAACCCAACCTTGATCCATTTAAGAACAACTGTCAAAATGGTGGCAGGTATAAAGTGAGCACTGGGCCTTCAGGCCTGCCCTGCAGGTACTGCCTTGGTTTCTGCAGAGATTCTTCCCACCACAGTGCACCAAGCAGAGGAGAACCCCTCTGAGCTCCCAAAAAAAAGGGAAATCATGATTTGGTCAGGAGTGTTGGTTGATCGAGGAATTCAAGCCTCATTCCTGAGCATGTTTGTTTTCCCCCTTCCAAATGCCCATTTTAAAACTCTGCCTTTGCCCCATGGATTTATGTATAAATCCAAGCATGTATGCATGCTTCTAACTCTGAAATAATGGCTAAATATAAATCTTAAGAAATGATGACTAATGTATATTGAGAACCAAATCTATGTCAGGCACTTTGCATGCAATAACTCATACGATATTCACAACAACCTCACAGTCGAGTTATTATTATCCCAATTTTCCAGATGAGAAAGGAAGGATCTCAGAGAAGTCACCATTTCGAGTGACACCTCTGGATTGGAACCAAGGTCTACGTGCCTCCGAAGTCCTCCTCCCTTTGCTGGTTTGTGCTCATTAATAGAGCTCTCTTTCATTAAGCTCGGATAAAGTTTCACTGGGAAACTATTTCTGGTGGCTCATTCTCCCTCTCCCTGGTCTTTAAAACTTGGTGCCAAAAGGTGAAGGAGGAAAGTGACTATGATATCCACCAGTCTTGCCCTCTTTTATAAAGCGTTTTTGGGGAGACCCAAAGACTCTAGACACAGAAAGGTATGTCACTGCACCATCCCACTCCGGATGCTTGTCCAGAGTAGCAATGCTTATGTGGGGACTGTGGTGATGAGGATAGACGTTCACCAGGGTGTAGGTAAAGATCAAAGCCACAGTGAACTCTGGTCCACAAGGTGAAAGGTAGGCCATTAGCCCATGCTACTCTGTTTTTCCCCGCACAGAAAGGCCCCAGATGGCCCCAGAACCCAAGAGTCTTCATTGCCACTTTCAAGTCTCAAATGCATCTGATTGCCTGGGGTTTCATTCATCACCTTTGAGGTTTCAGGGGATGACCTGACCCTGGGCTGCAGACCAGAAGCTCACCTTCAAGGTCGTGAGTAAGAAATACAATACCACCGCCCCCACCGCAGCCTCTTGTCAATCCCCGAGGCCTCAGACAGCCCACAGGAGCCCAGGAAGGAGAAGCAGACAGCCTGACCAGGGAGGGAAGAGAGCACATAACCCTCCAGGGCTTCTCATGCCACCACATAAAAAAAAAAGTGATAGATCAAATTTCATTCATTTCTTCTAATTTATGGAAAGCAAGTCTGAGAGTTTGGGTGGAAGGCAACACAGAGAAAGGTCCCTTAGGTACAGAAACCCAGACAGCTTGTGTGTACAGGGGGGAGGGTGGGTGACACACTGTTTGACAAAGGTGTCATGTGATATTAAACATAGTCTCAGACCTGTGAACACTGACCTTTGCCCCCTTTCAGCCCCACCCCTTTTTCCCCCAGCTTCCCCCCATTTCAAATCTGAAATGTAGATTTGGCTTGAATACAAAATACCTTTCACCCACCAGAACTGAACATTTGCACACCCGACTGCATTGAAATGATACAATGCCGGGGTCAGAGTAACACAAAATACTAGGACCGCTAGACATAACACAGACTCTTTATTTCTAAACACCATCCTAGCACCTCACAGTCCCCAACCCCCCAACCCAAGGCTCAAATGTAAGAGAATTTCACTTTATCTCCTCAGGCTTGTTTTGCCTTCACTTTCATTATTCATTCAGTGCCTTGGTGCTTTCTTTTGGCTTTTATAAAAAAAATATATATATATATATGTGTACACACACACACACACACACACACTTTATTTAGAGAGCTTTGTCCAACCTCTTGAAAATGGCCCCAGTGTAGGGGAAGGCACCTTCAGAAAGGGTGTGGAAATCTGCTTGCAACTTTCTGGAGTGTAATTCTAAACCACAAGGAAGAATATCCTTCCGCCCTGTGCAGCTGAAAAATTTAACACAACTGCCTTTTCCACTCAGAGGCAAGACATCCCCTCCAGCTGAAAAACTGGATTTTAAAAAGAAGGACCTAGGGGCGCCTGGGTGGCGCAGTCGGTTAAGCGTCCGACGTCAGCCAGGTCACGATCTCGCAGTCCGGGAGTTCGAGCCCCGCGTCAGGCTCTGGGCTGATGGCTCGGAGCCTGGAGCCTGTTTCTGATGCTGTGTCTCCCTCTCTCTCTGCCCCTCCCCCGTTCATGCTCTGTCTCTCTCTGTCCCAAAAATAAATAAAAAACGTTGAAAAAAAAAAAATTTAAAAAAAAAATAAATAAATAAAAAGAAGGACCTATAGTAAGATTAATCACAAAGAGGATATCTTCTCCTCCAAAACTTTCACCTTTAAGTTCTAAGTGTGTGTGTGTGTTGTGTTTAAGGGTACAGACATGTGTATGCATACATACATATTTGTGCAAATATATATAAATGAATAAGTATTCACAAGTGTGTATACGTGACTGCATGAATTGTGTGTGCAGGTGTGTGTACATGTATGTGAGCGTGTGTTGTATGAATGTCTTCGTACATACAAGAGCACATATAAGTATATATGTATGTGTTGGTGTGTGTTCACGCATGTGAGTTATAAGTGACTATGTGAACATGTGAGTGCATGTTCATGCAAATGAGTGTATATATGTATGTGTGAATGTGCTAGTGTGCGTCCATGTGAGTGTATTTGTGTGCATGCATGTGTGCACATGGTAGCATGTGTGTACATGCACGTGTGTGTGTGTGTGCCTGAGTTTTTCATGGAGTAACCCAGCATCTAATTAATCAGCTGGACTAGGCTTGTTGGCTCCACCTTGCTCCTTCAGTCAGGGCTACAATGGGGTTGAAGTACCTGAAGGTGTGTGATAAGCCAAGAGCCACAGAAACACAAAGCAGCCAACGCTCTAGGGAGCCACTTCTGTTGTTGAAGACATTCTGAAGTTTGTGAACTTGACCTTAAGTCCCTGGAAAAGCCTGCCACGGGACGGAAAGCCTATGGCAAGATGAGGCCACGTCCTAGAACAAAGCAGGGGAGAGAGCAGGATTCAGCATCGCTGCTTACTTGCCCAGCTCCCTACTTGGTCAATCTGCCCCAAGTTTAGTGGATCTCCACAGGAAAAAACCACCCTAAATCAAAGGAAAGATGCCCAGGCACGCAGCCTTCTACATTTCTACATTTGTGGGGTAAGAGACTGACACATCCTGATACATCCAAACTGGCCCAACCCTCCTAAAACCTTCCTCATCCCACCTCTTCCCAAGCATCTCCTCCATCTCGCTTATCCCCAGCATTCGACCCACCAAGTGACAAAAGACTCAGAATTAAATTTTCCTTATTTCCCCCTAAATGTATGCTCTTCACTACCCCCTTATATTTCTAATCTCCTAAACTCATTTAATTATGTCCAGAGTAATTAAACTTGCTATCAGGGGGCATCTGGAAGGAAAGTTAATACATTTTAATTTGACTTATACAATGAATATTCGATCCCACATACAGTGTTGGGGGGAGGTGCTTGTACACACACATTCTTGTATAATACGCTCCTGGGGATCATGGGTTGCAGGAGGTTCTCAGGGTGGGAGCTGGGAGGATTCACCCAGACAAGCTAGGAGACCATGAACACCATGTGGACAAGGCCTCAGGGTGAAAAGGGATTAGTGGGGAGTATTGAAAACCGGGCAGGGTGGGGCTTCCAGAATCTCAAACACCCTTTTGACAAAACAAAGTTCCTAAGATTTAAACCAGACAAAGATCTTCCTCACTGAGAACTGAGGATTTTTATTTCCTTTAACAGCAGAAGGGAGTAGGGCTTAAAAAAAAAAGTGTGGCTTGTACTGAGCCTGCCTCTCAAAATGAATTTTCAATGAGGTTTTTTTCCTGAACTAGAACTAACCTGGCAGGGAAAGGTGAGCACATGCAGAGGTCCTACGTTCCCCTCCTGAAAAGGAGTAAGAGGTAAGAGATAGAGTACCTGCCTGCCATAGGTACAACACTGTGTTCCCATCTACACACATGCCAGGCCATGCTCGCATGCTTTGTAAACCAAGAGGAATAGGTCTGCATGACTTAGAAAGGACCTTTCTAAGTCCCAAGGCACCAGGTCCTACTTAACACTTAACAGGCTGTGTGACATTGAGCAAGTCCCTTTCCTACTGGGTCCCTGTGACCAGCTAGCCTCAATTTTGTCATCTGTGAAGTGCAGGGTTGAACAGGAAGCTTGCCAAAGTCCCTCTAGCCAGGATTCAGATTCTATCCCTTCTTGCTTCAGACCTCCCCAAGGAGATGTGCCTCCTGGTGAGAAGGGGTTGTAGGCCAAGATCCGCTGGCAGTAGAGTTCCCCAGCAAGGGCCATCAATCCACATGGGGACAGTTAGCATAACTGAAATTTAATCAAATAAATGGCTAAACCGTAATTGTTAAGTGGGAGCCTGCCTATGCCGTCTGGCAGATGGCATACTCCCTAATCCTACAGCTTACTGCACTGCTGGATGCCATCTGAGGGGTAGGGTGGGACCAAAGAGGTTCTTGCTCACCTCCCAGTTGGCCCCCGACCACTCATGCTCACACAACGGTGAGGCCACTTGTCACCAGAAGGCCCCATTATGCTAACGAGCAACCAAGATAAAACGTGTAACTATTTGAAGGGGCAAAAGATCCCTGGTGGGAAAGACTCATGGTAAGAGAACACGCCTTCCTGGAAACAGATGTCCTGATCCTATAACACAAATTGCAGTATCACATCCCCAAAATACAAGCCCTCCCATAAATCATTCAGGGGAGCCTGTTTCGTTTTCCTGTTCTGATGAAAGTGACCCGCGTGTGGGGCTCAAGGCCAAAAGTGCTGCCACACTCGAGCGACCCCACACTTCCCCACAGCTTACTGTAAAGGTGCTGACCAAAACCACCACAGCCGGAACCACTTCCCCTGCTGCCCTTTAGAGGCTGGCATTCCCCGGGGTTTTGTCCACTGCTAAGCCCCTGCCCTTTCCCTCCTCCTGTGCCAACCGGACCAAGCCCTAAGTAAGGCTCATCCACACAAGGCTCCTTTCTCCCCACCTTCCCAGGATCATCCCACATACAGTTGGGAGCTAGGTCTCATCTTTACATGTCCACACTGTGCCTTCTGCCCCTCGTGTTTGGGCATTGTCTCTTACTCTCACCTGGCACTGTTTGTTTCATGCCAACATATTTTCTCTCCCCGTTATATTTTCTATAATCAATTTTACTGAGGTGTGATTTATGTAAATAGAGCTCACCAATTTTCAGTGTGTTTTCACAATTCAGTGAGTTCTGACAAATGTATACAGTCATGGAAACACCACCAGAATCATGCATAGAACATCTACATTCTCTCTCATCCCCTGGCAGTCAACCCCTTATCCCGGTGTCCTGACTCTTGGCATCCTGTGATGTTTTCTATCACAATTGTTTTTTTATTTTCTAGAATTTCCCTTAAATGGAATCATTCAGCATGTACTCTTGTGTCTGGCTTTTTTGCTCAGCATAATGTCTTTGAGATTCAGCCATATGGTCACAGGCTTCCACACTTTTTATTACTGAGTAGTATTCCACTGCATGGCTAGATCACAATTTGTTTGCCCATTCATTAGCTGATGGATACTCCAGTTGTTTCCAGTTTTTCACCATTACAAATAATGCTGCCATGAACACTTAAGTACAAGTCTTTGTGTGGACATATGTTGTCATTTCTCTCGTTAACAGAGAAATTGCTGGGTCCTGTGGTCAGTCTGTCTTTAAAAGAGACTGCCCAGGGGCACCTGCCTGGCTCAGTAGATAAAGCATGCAACTCTTAATCTCAGAGTTGTGGATTTGAGCCCCACGCTGGATGTAGAGATTACTTAAAAATAAAATCTTTAAAAATTAAAAAAAGGAAAAGAAAAGAAAAGAAAAGAAAACTGCCCAGCTCTCTTCCAGAGTGATTGTACCATCTTGCATTCCTATGAGTGAGTTTCAGTTGCTCCACCAGTGCTTGTTATTTCCTGTCTTTTAAATTTTAATCATTTGATTATATATATAGTGGTATCTCCTTATGGTTTGAACTTACATTTCCCTAAAGACTAATGATGTTAAGTATCTTTCCACGTGTTTATTTGCCATTTTTAGGTCTCCTTTGGTGAAATGACTGTTGTACAAATCTGTTGTCCATTTTTACTGGTTTGTTGGTTTCCCTTATTATTAACTTGTAGGAGTTATTTAATCTGGATACAAGTTCTTAATCAGATATATTTTTTGCAAATATTTTTTTCTCAGTCTTTATCTTGTCTTTTCATTTTGTTAAGTGTCTTTTGAAAAGCAATTTTTAATTTTGATAATGCTCAACTTATCAATATTTTATTTTATAGTTTGGTTATGTGTATGTATGTGTGTCCTATTTAAAAAGTATTTGTCTAACCCAAGATCACAAAATTTTTTCCTATGTTTTCTTTTAGAGTTTTAGCTCCTACATTTAGGTCAATCCAGTTCAAGTTAATTTCTGTGTATGGCGTGAAATAAAGGTTGATTTTTTTTTTTTGTATATGGTTTCTAATTGCTCCAGATCATTTGATGAAAAAGTTATCTTTTCCCCATTGTATTGCCTTTGTGTCTTTGTAAAAAATCAGCCGATCATATGTAGGGATCTATTTCTGGACGCTATTCTGATCTACTGATCCATATGTCTATCTGTACACCAACACTACAACATTCTGATCATTCTAATTTTACATTAAGTCTTGAAATAAGGTAGTATAAATCCTCCAACTTTGTTTTTCTCCTTCAAAATTGTTTTGGCTATTTTAGGTATTTACATTTCTATATAGATTTTAGAATCAGTTTGTCAATTTCAACAAAAAAAATCCTGCCAAGATTTTGATTGAAAATGAATTAAATTTATTGATCAGTTTGTCTTCCAATTATGTTTTAAGGTCCTGAAGGACAGGAAACTATCTTACATTTCCACGTGGTTCCTGAGTGATGGTCAGATATCCACCTTTCTATGGAAATGTGGCTATGGTTGGGGCAGGGAAGCCTGAGGGCAGAATGGGAGAAAGCACTACTGAAGGAACACAAGTCAAGAATGGTGTGTAGTCAAATGCAGACATCAGGACAACGAATGGGAACTGTTGCATGGTGCCATTTATCCTGGGACTGGCAGAGGAAGCTGGTGACTAGAAAGAAGCCAGTTTCTCTCATAGCCTGTGTTTACAATCAAGGAAAGTGCCAAGATGTCCAGAACTTAGAAATTCTAAAGGGAGAAACTGGGGTTCCCGGAGGCTGGGATCTGGTAATCAATCACTAAGAAATGGAATGGAAGTTGATTACATTTCTGTCTGACTCCAGCTTCTCCCTAGTAAGAGTTAGAAAGGGCTTAGATACAACTAGTCCATGTTTTACAACTGAACAAAATAAGAACTAGAGAGATTAAGTTCACACAATTAAATGATGAATTAGTAGCACAAATAGGACTAGAAAACAATACAGGTCTTTGATCTCTGAGGTCAGAGACCTTTCCATCATATCTCAGCCTCTTTTTCTGGCGATGTGTATCCTTTCCTATCTGTTAATTAACAGAGCTATTTACTTCCAGCGCTAAAGCTCTAAGAACTTAATCAGGTGGTTGTTCCAAAAAGTCAGAGGCTGGTCTACAGGTCTCCCCAGATACTACCTCCCTTTCTGTCTGCCCATTAGCAGAAGACAATTTCAAGAAAACTTAGTGGTTTCTCTTCAAATTCTCCAATACAACTGAGCTCCCTTTCTCTGCCCTTTGTTTCAAGGCAGGCTTGGCTTTCCCAGGTAATTTGGTGAAATGGGAAGGGCTCCTAGCCAGAAGTTCAAAGGCCTGGTCTCTGGACCACTTGTCCCCAGCTCACTGGACAAATCACTGGACTTTTCCAAGCCATAGTTTTTCTCCTCTGAAAATAAGAATGATAATACTCACCCTACTAGTCTAAAGACATAGTGAAGATACAGTGAAAACAGAGCAGAAGTGTCCTCCAATACTTATAAGCTAGCATACAGTAGAGAGTACAGAGATGAAGACCACACACACCAAAAACATGCTTTTTCTGAAGCCTCACTGCCAGAAGCAGTAACTACAAAGGATGTTAGGGGTATGTCCTGCATACACACTCTCTCCCCACATGGAACTTCTCTCTGCTTGTAGGGAAACCTGATTCAGTCCTTTAATTCCCAGTGTCTATAGAAGTTTTGTGTTTATGGATGAGTGGGCATCCCAACTCTCTGCTAACCTCCCCCATCTCCCTCTCTCCATCTGGAAATAAGATCCTCACAGAGATGTTTGAGTGTGTCTTTGCTCTGGTCTTGGAAGGCCCTCCCACTCCCAGATAATTGTGCTGCTCAAGCCCTCAATTTGCAACACCCCTAGTCCACCTCCAAAGTCAGGCCAGTGTCCTGGCCCATCTCTTGAGAGGCCTCTTGTCATGCCCTTGCTTTGCCCCCTCAACAGCTGTCTCCAACAACCCAGGACTATATTCCCCTGTAAGCCTGCTATGCCTAAACTAAGGTTGTCCATTCACTGAATAGAGTTCTCAGCCCACCCAAGTACTATTAAGAGGGAAAGAGCCAATAAGAGTCATCAGTGATCACCTCCTGGATACCAAACACTGTCCATAGTAAAAACTCCCAGATAAAATTCCATCTCATTCCCAGAGACATGCTCCTTTTGCTTGCCTTTCTCTCCCCACAAAGGACATTCCTCTGTTTCTGTGGAGACTAAATACTGCTCACATGGAATAGCCTTCTTCCTGGTAATGCAGGATTCAACTCCCCTTCCTGGAAGGCCCAAAATTCAGTGCAACTGCAACTGACTCTAGGTTTTGCTTATCTCTCCTGCTTGGAGCAATTTAATTACTAAATTAAGGTAATATCATTGTTTTTCTAACCACAAATGGTGTTAAAATGATCAATGTCACTAATGGGTAGCTTGATCTCCTTCATCTCCCCCACCTACCTCCTAAGCCCCCTCCCCCAAGGAGAGCCAGTCTCCTCTCCTAGTGAGAGTGCCACATTTCCATGCAAATTGAGTGTCCAGAGTGAATGGGGTGGGGGCGGTGCCCAGACTTTCTCCATGGCTGAGCTGCTGGAGTATTTGCATAATAAAATGTGTTAACAGCTTGGAATTAATCATCTCTGCTACCCTGGATGGCCTAAAGAACTCTTTTCCAGGCCCTTATCTATGAAAACTCTGGATGGCATTTGTAGGTAATGGAGTCTCTGTATATTTTTTCTAATTATCATTGCATTTTTCTATTATCTCCAAAATGTGCCCCCATCCTAGAACATCATAAAATGTTGTAGGTTTCTTAGGATATTTTTATTACATAAAATTCCTTAAGCACTCAATAAATTACACCATGCATGCCTTTATGCACAAGGATTACACTGGAATAGGATGAGTAGAGATTTACATGATAGAGTGGACAGAGTATAGGCTTTGGAACCTAAATGACCCTGGTTTGAGTCTTCCTTCATAGATGATTTAGGGAAAGTCACACATCCTTACTGAGACTTGGTTTCCTCTGCTGTAAATAGGGGATGTGGTAGGCTGCCTTCTAAAATGGCCCCCAATTGCAAATTGGTGCAGCCACTCTGGAAAACAGTGTGGAGGTTCCTCAAAAAATTAAAAATAGACCTACCCTATGACCCAGCAATAGCACTGCTAGGAATTTACCCAAGGGATACAGGAGTACTGATGCATAGGGGCACTTGTACCCCAATGTTTATAGCAGCACTCTCAACAATAGCCAAATTATGGAAAGAGCCTAAATGTCCATCAACTGATGAATGGATAAAGAAATTGTGGTTTATATACACAATGGAATACTACGTGGCAATGAGAAAGAATGAAATATGGCCTTTTGTAGCAACGTGGACGGAACTGGAGAGTGTGATGCTAAGTGAAATAAGCCATACAGAGAAAGACAGATACCATATGGTTTCACTCTTATGTGGATCCTGAGAAACTTAACAGAAACCCATGGGGGAGGAGAAGGAAAAAAAAAAAAAAAAAGAGGTTAGAGTGGGAGAGAGCCAAAACATAAGAGACTCTTAAAAACTGAGAACAAACTGAGTGTTGATGGGGGGTGGGAGGGAGGGGAGGGTGGGTGATGGGTATTGAGGAGGGCACCTTTTGGGATGAGCACTGGGTGTTGTATGGAAACCAATTTGACAATAAACTTCATATATTGAAAAAAAAAAATGGCCCCCAATGCCCCGCCTTCTGGCATCCACACCCCTGTATGATCTCCTCTCCTTGAGTGTTGGCTAGATCTAGTGGCTTGCTTCTAATTAAAAAAAATATGGCAAAAGTGATGGGATGTCAATTCCAAAATTAGGTTACAAAAGATTGTGACTCTTCTCTCTCTTTCTCAACTCACTATGCTGAAGCTGGTGGCCATGTTGTGAGCTACCTTATAGAAGCCTGCATAGCAAGGAACCCAAGATGGCCTCCAGCCAACAGCCAGTGAGGAACTGAGGTCCTCAGTCCAACAACCCAGAAGGAACTGAATCCTGCCAACAACCACTGAGTGAGCTTGCTCAGTTGAACCTTGAGAAGATTGCAAGTCTGACCTATACTTGATTGCAGCCTCATGACAGACCCTCAACCCAGCTAAGCTATACCTAGATTCCTGACCCATAGATACTGTGACATAATAAATGTGTGTTGGTATAAATTTTAAGTTTGGGGGTAATCTGTTATATAGCAATAGATAACTTGTATAGGGTACCTAAGCTTATAAGCTACTTCACTGAAATGTGTTGTCCTGTGAGATAATAGGGTTTAAAATAGTACAGCACCATACAGATATACATTATCATTTGTTTTCAACCCAATAAATAACTCATTTTCCTAAATGCTTAATTTGCTTTTTTTGAACAGCCAAAGGAAGTTCTGCTTCCTCCAAATGTCCCCTCCATATAGTTTCCAGAAATTCTCCTCCCTGTATCAATTTTCACTTCAGGCTCGGGGTTTGTTTTGTCTGGATTATGGGCAGGACCACCTCAGAGAAGATAGTGGGTAGACAACAATGGGAAGTTAGTTGACAGTAACAGGAAGACTGTTCCCACAAAATCATTCTTTCATGAGCTTTGTCATGGACCAACTCTTACCACTAATAAATAATTGTGGTAAGGATCAGAATGATAACAGTTACTACCATTAACTGAGCAACCATTATGTGCAGGAAACTGCAAACATTCTTTCAGATCCTCACCACAACCCTGAAAAAAAATTCAGAGTTTAAGTCATTTGTTCAATGCTAAGCAGTTAGCATGCATCAGAACCGAGGTTAGAACAAAACTCTTCTTATTTATATTTATTCCTTGTGTTTTATGTATGTGTGCCAAAATAAATTGTTTTAAATAAAGTGAGAATTTGTTTTCTATCCTTTTTTTCCTACTTAACACTTTATCTTGAGCATTTCCCCATGTTATCTACTTTTTTAAACACTATTTTTAAAGGCAGCATAATATTCCATTACTGAGCAGATCTCCCCTACCCTTATTATTTGGTATTTAGGCTGTTTCCAGATATTTTGCTTTCATAAATTTTTCTGTGATAAGTATCTGTGATCATATCTCTGATGATTTTCATAGAATAAAGCCCTAGGAGTGGGACTGCCAGGTCAAGTTTGTAAGCGTTTTTAAGGCTCCTGATGCATGTTGCCAAATTGCTTTCCTGAAAGGTTGTACCAATTCATTTTCCCAGGGAGATAAACACTTAACTTCGAAAGCAAAGGGAATTTAAAAATGTGAGATAATCTGGCACCTTGTTTAAAGGAACAACTCCTTAAGTTCCCTGCAAAGGCCCTCTGAGAACCCCTGTGAACCACTGGCCGAGGAAACATTGTTCCGCCTTCCTGACTGGCTGGTTAAATTCCCAACGTCCCAGATGTCATTTTATTCATGGTTATAGGAGGGGAATGGGTGGGGTAAGAGGGGAAATAGAAGCATTTGCATGATAATAAACCTGAAACTTAATAATCATGCTTTTACAAAACATGTATATGGTCCTTTCTTGAGGCTGCTTTTCCAGAATAGGATGACCTTCTCCAAGGGGATAAGAATATTTTTCTCTGCCAGATCTTAGACTAGGGCATTGAAATCATTTCTATACACATACACAAAGAGAAGGAAGGAGCTAAGGTACAAATATTTAGTCACCCAAAGAGAGGAGAAAAGATACCACGATGGCGTTAATTATCTAGATGGTATTTAAGGCCAAAGGAAAATTCAGAAAGAATTTTTTTTAACTGTTAAAATTCTCCATCCCATTTTTTTATGTGGTGACATAGCCAAAGAACCATTGGCCTATTTTAACCTATGAACATTTCCATTTTACTTCTACAAATTGGGAGAAGGGAAAAGAATATTCACAAAGATGGGGAGGTAAGGATGGTTATGGGAGGGAGACAGAGCAGATGAAAAAAGGTTATCTCAGTTCTCTGCAGTTACTTGGGTTTTCAAACCACAGGCTGGGTCTTAAGAAATGAAAGTCAACTTCATATACACACGAGGTAAGGCAGGGCCTAGATGGTACGGTTTTTTTTTTTTTTAATTTTTTTTTTTTTTCCAACGTTTATTTATTTTTGGGACAGAGAGAGACAGAGCATGAACGGGGGAGGGGCAGAGAGAGAGGGAGACACAGAATCGGAAACAGGCTCCAGGCTCTAGATGGTACGGTTTTAAAAGATCAAAAAGATGTTGGTATTCTGCCATTATTTCCAATGCCCTGCATTGATCAGGGTTGGCCAACTGCTGTAGCAAACAACCCCAATTTTAGTGGCCTAATACAATAAAAGACTACTTCTTGCTTATATCACAGTCTGGTGCAGGTTATGGCAGGGGGAGGGGTGAAGGAGGGCCTATTCCACACAGTCATTCAGGAACAAAGGGAAATGTGAAGTAAACCAAGGACATACCCTTCTTATCCATCAGACTGACAAAATTTGAATTTTTGCAACAAAAATATATCTGTACATAAATTGTGTAATTTGAATAGATTTTAGAAATTATAAAATGGCTGCTTAGTGTTCTATGCCCCCAGAGAAGATAGAGAAGGTAAATAAAGCTAAGAGTAAAAGAAGGGTTAGATGAAAGCAGAGGGACTTGGAGGAACCACCTGCATTGCTCCCTAACTCAAAAGCGGTTTAGAAGAAAGGGGAAAAGGAATCCAAGTCCTGGAAATAAGTTGCTCTATCTTACAAAGAATAGTTATTGGCAACTGGATATAGGCTGTGCCCAAACAGACTCTTTTAGACTCTTATGGCCACTCTCAGAACCCTCCCTCCAAGAATAAATCACCCAAATCAGGATATCTTAGATACTGGGCACAAAATATCTAATCTTTTATGGCTCCTGCTCTCTTGTGGCCACACATTTCTAGCCTAGCAGCCCAGTCAGAGCATTAGTTTGGGGAGAGAGGTTATTTATTCCTAGGCCCACAGTGAGAAGTGGGAGGGTATGTGGGAATTGGGGCAAGGCTTGGCCATGGTGCCATCAGATGCATCTGGAGCATCCCTCCTGCCCTGAACAGGTGAGTGAAAAGGTAGTTTCAGAGACATTTGGTGCAAGACCCTAGGATAGGCTGCTGGGATAGGAAGTATCTTGGTTACACAGCCCTCGGACCAAGGGAAGAGAGCACTTCATCATTTAGATTTTAATACCTGGAGAAAATTTTAGGAAATACAATAATTACCAATAGAAATTGGATATTTTTAGAATTTTTTTTACATTTCTCAGTGATACTTCCACTGGCCCTGGTTGAACAGCACCTTAATGCTAAATTGGTAGGCACTTTCCCTCTTAGGGTGACCAACTTGTCCCAGTTTGTCCAGGATTTTACCAGTTTTAAAAATGAGGGAGTGACGCCGGGGTGGCTCAGTAGGTTAAGCATCTAACTTTGGCTCAGGTCATGATCTCATGGTTTGTAAGTTCGAGCCCCACATCGAGCTCTGTGCTGACAGCTCAGAGTCTGGAGCCTGCTTCGGATTCTGTGTCTCCCTCTTTCTCTGCCCTTCCCCGGCTTGAGTGTTCATGCTCTCTCTCGCTCGCTCGCTCTCTCTCAAAAATAAATAAACATTAGTAAAAAAAATTTTTTTAAATGAGGGAAACTCAGGGGCACCTAAGCTCTGAGCTCTGCATATCAGGCTCTGTACTGAACATGGAACCTGCCTAAGATTCTCTCTCCCTCTGCCCCTCTTCCCCCTCTTCACTAATATAAAAAAATTAAATTTTTTTTTTAAAAATTTAAAAATAAGAGAAACTAAAAAAAAATTTTTTTTAAAGAACGGAAAGTCCTCCATAGCAGGCAAAGCAGCATGATTGGTCACCCCAGGCCTTCTACACAATTTTGCTAACAGCGTCAACTGGGAATTGTTTTACCCAAAATAACAAGGGATTTGGGCTGAACCACCAACATTCTCCTCTCTAGAGGAGTCAAGATGAGGGCAAGTCAGGACTGTTGCCTATGACCCTGGCACAAGGCAGCATTACCTATCCCATGAGAAGACTGAATTTACAACTTGGCTTCAAGTCACAGGTTTAGGAGGGAACTTGGAGATTACGTAGTGCAACCATAAGGAAATCAAGATGAAGAAATTTTAAGAAACACGCTTCAGACCACATAGCAGAAACTGTCCAGGGCAAAACCTCTTCTCCAGTCTGGTGTTCTCTCCACTGCACCACACAACTCTGTCACTAGAATGCCCAAGCAACTGAGTTAATGGGCCCTAAGAGATTACCCTGGACATCCCTCCTAAATCCTATGAGAAATGCTCCCAACAGTCACCACCAGTGGCAAAGGAGAGGATGATGGTGACAGTTTTCCCTTGGGGAGATTCAGGGTGGTACCTGAGAGGCCACACCACAGCACCATGAGCTGCCATGTCTTTCTGAGGCTCCACCCCCAGCCTCCAACTTCTCCTGACCAATATCTGGGCCCCAAACCTTCCTGTACTCCCTTTCTATCCCACCATCTCAGGCTTATATGGGGCTGGGAAAGAAGACAAAAGAGGGGCAAGGAGGTGCATGGGATGCAATAAGTCAGAGTCACTACAACAGCCTCATCCAGAATCTCTTTAAAGTTTATTGGCAACTTTTGAGAAGCTGAATGAAATACACTGCTCAACTGATTCTACAAACATGTCACTGCTGTTCTCAAAAACCAAACCAGCAGATACCTGAGTGGGGCTCCTGGGTGGCTCAGTTGGTTAAGTGTCTGACTCTTGGTTTTGGCTCAGATCATGATCTCATGGTTCCTGGGTTTGAGCCCCACACTGGGCTCTATGCTGACAGTGCAGAGCCTGCCTGGGATTCTCTTTCTCCCTCTCTCTCTCTCTGCCCTTCCCCTCCTCTCTCTCTCTCTCTCAAAAATAAACAAACTTTAAAAAAAATTTTTTAATTAAAAAAAACCCAGCAACCAACTACTTTTTCAATCAGTGAAGCACCTACTTACAAATGTCTTATTTTTAAAGGGAACAAAAAAGGTTTTGATCACACTGAGAAAAGTCTGTGCAGCTGGTAACATATGCCCCTTGGGAACACAGGGCTTTTAAAATCATTACTCTTATGGCTTCTCCCATTATTATTTCAGATTTATTAAGGCTCATCTGTTGTAGATGTACCCATAGAAAAGGTAATTCAGGTTGGATATAGGTTTAGGAAGCATGTGGAAACTGCCATCAAAGAATAATTATTTTATATTCTCACCCCTCCCAGTTCTCTTTTCTGGACTTAGAGATAGTTGCTATTCAGGTAGATGAAAATAATACAGTGCAGGTTACTTTTAGTCTCTCCAATACTTCAGAGATTGGAAGTCAACTTCAGGTAGATACATTTGAACCCAAAATGCTGTGACATTGCAAACGTAAACAATCTGTTCTGGTTTACCTCTGCACCTCAATGTCCCCCAAGACACATCTCATTCTACTGCTCTGTTCTCTATCCCTACAAATATTTTCCATGCTCTGGGACCCAGCTTAAGATCTTCCCAAGACATCTCACTAAGCCTCTACAACCCATATCATTCTCCCTTCTCTGAGTTCATGTAGCTCATAAAGTAGCACTTAATAACAAACCATTTTCTATTGCACTTTTGTTTCATGATTCAGGTATACAGAATGACCCATGTAAAGGCAGTATGCTAATGAGAAATGCTCAATTAACATTTGTCAGATGAATAAGCAAATAAGAGCGTGGATTTTGGAGTCAGAAAGATCTGACTTTACTTCTTACTAACTAGATGACCTTTAGCAAGTCACTTAACCAGTTCAAACCTCAGTTTCTTTCTCTGAAAAGTGGCAATAATACAACATGGTTCAGGGAGGAATCAATAAAATGCATATAACAGGTGATCAAGGACAGAAAGTGCCCTTTACCAAGTGACCAGTGAGTCAGCATTCATTTCTTGATTGTCTAAACCAGTCTGTATTCTTCCAGAGTCTTTTTTTTTTTTTTAAACAGTGTTCATGTTGAGACATGTCTACCATATTTGATTAGGACAAAGTTTGGCCTATCAATTGTGAAACAGTTTTCAGAAACCAAGACCAAGTACTATAGCAAAAGGATACATGAAGGTTGTGGTATAGGTGTGGGTTGATATGCCTTCTTATTTGAAAAGAAAAATTCCCAAAACTTTTTTTTTTTAACTAAGCTCTATGTCCAACATGGGGCTTGAACCCATGCCCCCAAGATCAAGAGTCTCGTGCTTTACCAACTGAGCCAACCAAGTGCCCCCCAAAACTTATTACAACAAAAAATGTTTAAGTCTTCTGCCATGCCCTTAGTATCCTTCACTGTTGTTTCCTTCAAAATACCTCAAAATGTGTCCTGCATGTAGCAGGCACTCTATTTGTGTTTATAAACTGAATTATAGCCATGATTCCAAAGTGTTGGGAATTTAACTAGTTGGAGTGGTAGGGAAATATTTTCAAAAGCCATTTAATTCTCTGTGTCCTAAACTATATTTCAAAAAAACAGAATTCCAAAAGATTGTCCAAAGCTGCAGCCAAAACAGCCCTGGGCCAAGGATTGTTGAATGGTATCCTTTAAACCCTGCCCCATAAATATTCTCAGCCTAATGAACCCATGCCCCCAAATAGCCCCTGAACTGGTCTAGTAACCCCAATACATGTTAAATTTATGATTTCTAAACAAGATAAAAGACCTGTTGGATTTATTTCCTTAAAGAAAAAAAAAGAAAGAAAGAAAGCATTCCATTCCTGACAAAGTTGAGACCCTGAGCTGGTTTATTTGCTACCAGCACCTACTTGCCCGTCACTTAGGCAAAACCTCCTTATATAGCTTCCCGGGGGTGTGTTTAAGAGTGGCCTTCCTTCCCTGAGCCTATTCCTCTCACCACAGATTGCTCATGGTACTGACTCCTCAGTTATTCACTGATTCCTTCTATGGCTGTTCCAGGTGACTTCCTACCTAGCCATCAACGAGCAGCATTCTCCCAGGTTACCCTCCCACATCCTCCCTTCCAAGGAGAGTCACATAGAATCAAAATTACAAGTGTTCTTGGAATTCATCTACTCATTTTACAAATGAGAAAACTAAGACCCAGAGAAGAAAATGAATGGAAAGAGCAGAGACTAGAACCCAAGTGTCTTGATTCTGAATATAGTGCTGTGCCACTAGGCTCATGACCTGAAGACATCCTCAGCATCCCCTCCCCCAGCACACATTCCAGGAAGGTTACATATGAAGTCCAGGGAGTTTGCCTTCAGTGCCTCAGCTTGGCCTCCAAAATATCTGCCTGGATAGGCTCCCTGTGGCTGCTATCCTTCCACCCATCACCCTGTAGACTCCAATCTTGTCTTAGGTGACTTTTCTATACCTCATCTTCTCAAGGTCAGACTCTTTGTTTCTGGAATAGTGAGATGTGTAAAATCTGACAAACCAGTCCACCTGAGGAAAGGAGATTAATGACTCCTCCCAGATAATCTGAGAATATTAAAACAAGGGCCTTCTGAAGGTTTTCCTATCCAGACTAACACAGTATCTTTAGAAGAAGTCATTTGAACTCAGAGGGTGATGGAGTAAGCTGTCCTTTTAGGGGTAAGGTGTAGAAGCTGGCCAGGCTCAGAAGTGTTCCAGAGAATACAGGTCATATATGGATCCACCTGTTTTCTTGGCCTGAATGGAATTGCTGAGAACCACCCACTGGTATCATGAACCCAGCACTCACATTCCTCCCTTCCAGAAAAGTCTGTCCTCAATCCCCATTACCTCACCATGGCAGGGTTAGGCCCAGCTCCAGCCTGAGCTGAGCATGTTAGCATGTTCAAGAGCCACCCCTTATACCCACACTTATCCCACTATCCCCAATACCCTGTCACCTAGACCTAGCATAAGTCCAAACCCAGGAGAGAGCATGTCCAGAAAAGACAAGATTAAAAACCCCATGGAAAGTCTGCAGAATGGGTCACCATGCACGGGTCCTAAGCCCTGCCTACTCTCTTAACCAGTTCTGTGGCCCCCACTGAACCACTAGACTGCTTTGTGCCTGAGTTTGCTCACTGGAGAAATGAGATTTAATAGCAATACCTTGATAGAATAGGGACAAAATGAGAAAATAAAAACTGCTCAACAAAGGTAGAAATATTTTTCAAAGGGATGATTATCTCATTATGTTATTAGTAATAATACAATCACTTCCTTGTCCTCCTCCAAGACACTTACTCACATTTCTTTAGAATTCTTTCAGAGAACTCCCAGATTTACTAGATAGCTTGTAAGATTTAGCCTCTCCTATTTAAATTCTCTTGCAGTTAAGCCGTCTATACCAACTGCTTTAAAAAAAAAAAAAAAAAAAAGATAAAAAAGGGAAGGTTTGACAAGGGCCGAGGGCTCAGGACTCAGAATTCTAACAAAATCATTTGGTAAAAAATGAATTCTAGTCATTTGCCTCCATCAGCAGCAAATACATGCTGAATGCTTCCTGAAAGCAAGTCACAGAGTTGAAAACTTGGAGTCCTTTGCCCTGATCTCAGAATATAACTTCAAGTCTCTCAAGTTTTGCTTTTGAGGCCAGTTCTTGACCTTTGAGTTCTTAAAGTCCAATAGCAACCAGACAAAACTCTTGCCCACATTCTGTTTTATCTCAGTATTCACATCTTGCCTTCTAGCCTCTTTCTATCCACAGACTTGAACCTCCAGAGTTTCACAAGCAGGGAGTTCTACAGGCAAGGGCTATGATTATATCGTCTTGTGGCTTGAGGAGAAAAAAGAGGGGGAGGGAATCCTAAACAAAGACTGACCATACAAATTAACAGGCAAGGTGAGATTAGAATCTGTCTTCCCTGATCTAGCTCAAATACATATTTGAAAGTCAGATCTTCCAACTTTTTTTGATGGGTAGAATGGACAACAGGAAACTTTTAGAATGATAAAAGCAGATTTCACAAACTAATAGTAGAGTCCACCTGGGGTAGGAAACATCTTACCTGTCTTTGGAATGTTCCAGCAACTTGACGGGGTCCCCCTTCTTGCACTTTCAAAGTGCTCAGAAATTATTCAAAAGTGAAATTATAATTAGAGGGAGCAGCAAGCATGGAATCTGATGACTTTTCCCAGTCCTCCCCAACAGAGACCTTCCATAAAGTAAATGGCTTTGAGGGCACAGTTCACCTGGAATGCACTCATATCAACCACCAGCCTTAAAGTGGACATAAATATCAGATCAGCTTCCCAGCCGTTTATCCTACTCTTGGGATAAAACACATAAATAAACTGGAAATGGACACTTCTCCCACCCCAGGGAGGTGATCCTGCCCCTAGGCTCCAGGCACACTGTCATGTAATAAAAGAAAATCAGCCCTACTCTGGCTGAAACTGGCTGGACAGTTTGCAGGAGCCCCAGGCTCCAGAGAGTGCCTCTGTCCCCCCACAAGATTGCTTTCTTTCTCCCTCTTCATTTCCATGCCAGTCTCTCCCATACCAGCCCCCATCCTTTATCCTTTGCTTTCTCTTGCTTGCCTCACCTCCTCTTTTGTTTTTGCTTATTTTGTTGTTGTTTGTTCTTGTCATTTTCTATTTGGGTTTTGTGTATTTGCTTTCATTTTTAACAGGGTTTTTTTTAGTTAGTTAGGGTAAAATCTATGTAACATAGCATTTATCATTTTAACCATTTGTAATTATACAATTCATCGGCATCAAGTACGTTCCCAATTCTGTATACCCATCACCACCATGCATTTCCTGAACTTGTACATCATCCCCAACACAAACTCTGGGCCCATTAAACAACAGCTCCCACTTTCCCTCTAGCCCCCAGCCCCTGCTTTCTGTCTCAATGATGTCACCTGTCTGGGTACCTCATATAAGTGGAATCATACAACAGTTGTCCTTCTGTGACTGGCTTATTTCACTAAGCATAATGTTTTCAAGGTCCATCTACGTTGTAGCATGTGTCAAAATCTCATTTCTTCCAATGGCTAAATAGTATTATATTGTGTGTGTATACTACATTTTGTTTACCAGTTCATCTGTTGATGGACACTTGGGTTGTTTCCACTTTTTGGCCTCAGTGAGTAATGCTGTTGTGAACACAGATGTACAGATATCTGTTCAAGTTCCTGCTTTCAATGCTTTTGAATATATACCTAGGAGTATATACTTGGAATTCCTGGATCATACAGTAGCTACCTAGCACCAATGAGATCCTTCCAAAGTTTGCCAAGAGAAGCACTGAACCAACTTATTGTCTTGGAAGGAGGGCAATGCAAAGCAGAGGACTTGAACTTGTCAGAGAAACAGTGGTCTACAGACCTCATTTTATGCCATCTTCACACAGTGCTGACACATCTACCCTGGAACCTGAGTTGACTTCTAACTAGCTGTGTGACCTCAGGAGAGCCCACACACTGCTCTGAGCCTTAGCTTCCCCGTCAGTGAAATGGAGGCAGTCGCACCTGTCCTGCTTATATCATTACTACAGTGTTGCTACAAGCATCTAATGAGAGAATGCTTGTGAACTTGTGTATAGGCCAGTAGTTGCACAAATGCAGGGAATAGCAGTCAAGAAAATGGCTGGGAATCTAAACAGAATTAAATCCCTCCATGAACTTCTCATGTCTCCTCCAAAAATCAGGGGCTGATTCCCTAGCAAACCAGAGCTGTCACTTGGACATTTTTCTCTCAGGTGCCCAGGAATTGTTCCTTCTGATCCCACATGGAAGTCAAACACCTAGAACTCTCCCTTTCAAAGAAGCACCTGGAGAGATGGCTTCTCAAAGGTCAAACAAGAAACTGAGGCTAGAGATGGCTTCTCAAAGGTCAAACAAGAAACTAAGCCTAGATCTGAACCACTGGAAAAACACAAGCTTTTTAACCCACACATTTGAAAGCATTAATTAACAATACCATCCTCTTCCCACCTCAATCCCCTGCCCATCTGAGAGCATTTAGATCAATCTGATGGTGTCACCTGAACTTTGAGAGCCTCATGAAAAATATCCTCTTTGCTTTTAAAAAAATGGAAGAAAAAAAATAAGCAAGTTACTCACTCCAGAGACCTCGCTGTGTGTGGACTGTCCTGGTGATAACACAGGAGTAAAAGCCATCCTGGGAGAGGAAATTACCACACAAAGTTCTTGTTGGCCCTTAGAAAGGGCCACGTGTAGGCATCTGTACAGAGAATTATGTGTGGGTACTGTCCTTGCTCCAAGGAAAGCCACAAAGTGTAGGCCAGGGGCAGATGGAGAGATAAGATATTTAAATATAATGCTCCACGGGCGCCTGGGTGGCTCAGTTGGTTAAGCACCCAACTTTGGCTCAGGTCATGACCTCACGGTTTGTGAGTTCAAGCTCCACATTGGGCTCTGAGCTGACAGCTCAGAGCCTGGAGCTTGTTCGTATTCTGTGTTTTCCATTCTCTCTCTCTGCCCCTCCCCCACAAGCACTCTATGTCTTAAAAATAAATAAACTCTGTTATTAAAAATAAACATTAAAAATAATAATAACAAATAAATAAATATAATGCCCCAATAATAAAACCTTAGGAGACAAGCTCCTCTACACGAAATAACCTGGGTTTAAAAACAAAAAACAGGGGCGCCTGGGTGGCTCAGTCGGTTAAGCGTCCGACTTCAGCTCAGGTCACGATCTCACGGTCCGTGAGTTCGAGCCCCGCGTCGGGCTCTGGGCTGATGATGGCCCAGAGCCTGGAGCCTGCTTCCGATTCTGTGTCTCCCTCTCTCTCTGACCCTCCCCCGTTCATGCTCTGCCTCTCTCTGTCTCAAAAATAAATAAACATTAAAAAAAAAAAGAAAAAATTAAAAACAAAAAACAAAAACATTCACTGCATTGAATAATGCAAAGTTGAACTGTAGCCTTTGCAGCCGAGTGACTAAAATACTTCCTTAGATGCTTCCACCTCTCTTGCTCAGTCTGGGCCCTACTCATGGCTGAAAGAATGGAGTCTCCAAACTTCATGTTCTGCACTCAGCCCCCTTCTTGGTTTTAGCTGAGCTGGCCATGTCAGCCTAGCAAAACCAGGACAGGCACATCTCTTTTCCTGTTAAGACTTATGAATTGATTGGCTGGTTATCCTTTAACTCATTCACACTTAGGTATTCCTTCAACCCGGCCTTCACAGTATAAGCATTTTCCTAATTGTGTTCGCTGGCAGACTAGTGGGAGCAGGGTTAGTCCAAGAAACCCCTGAAATCACTGAAGGCTGATCCAACCTGCCTGGAGGCAGCAAGTTTAATCATCTAAGGTTACCTGGGGTGGGATGGGGTGGGGGGAGATCCCCGCCCCATCCCCCCGCTCCACCTCCCCCATTCCTTTCCTCCTTGTCCTCCTAACTCCATTCTCAAGGACGTTGTTGGCAACCTATTTTTGGAAAGGGTTAGGCAGTGGCAGACCACCCTTATGTCCATAGCTTCTTCTAGGGCTTTAGTGAACACTATCATAGCAAATGTATCCCTTCAGCAGACCCTCCATGCCCCCATGAGTTACACACCCCTTCCCTCCCCAACCAACATCAAGGTGACCTTGATGTTACCTAAGGTAGCATCTCACAGTGTGTCAAGCTTCTGCCCTGACAACTTCCATTGCATCCCTATGCTTACTATGATACTTTTCCCTCTAATCACAAAGATTTGACTCCCCCTCCCCCAAAAATAGATGTTTGGAGAACCCTCTCTTAATTATATAAACACTGCCAGCCCTAAATGGTAAATGACAAATGAGGGGTTCATGCAACAGTTCAGAGGGTGGGGTTGGCCACACTTGTCAAAGTTAATTCACATTGTTAAAATGCAGATCATGGGGGCACCTGGGTGGCTCAGTCGGTTGAGCATCTGACTCTTGATTTCAGCTCACGATTTGTGAGTTTGAGCTCTGAGTCAGGCTGTGTGCCGACAGCTGGAGCCTGCTTGGGATTCTGTATCCCTCTCTCTCTGCGCCTCCCCCATTTGCTCTCCATCTCTCTTTCAAAATAAATAAACTTTTAAAAAACGCAGATCATGACTCAGTCACTCTGGGGAGGGGCTGCGGGTTGTGCTCTTTACTGGGTTCCCAGATGATGCCCATGCTCTGTGGTCCACTGATGGCACTATGGGTCTTGAGGGGAGAGGTCCCTTTCCCAGAGGCCCCATGTGAGGAAGGCTTCTGAAAGGAGGTGACAGCTGGGGAACAGTTCTCTTGTACGCGAAGCCCCACAGGAATGGCCACCTGGGGAGATACAGGGTACAACCTCACCACGTCACCCCATCACCCAGAGAGGGAAGCATAATTCACCTACTCAGGGGTGGAACTGGTGGCAGGAAGTCCAAGCACACCCAGCAGGCTGTTTGTGCCACCAAAGGAAAGAGGAACTGACCTTTTTCTCATGGGGAAGTGTATCTTCTCTTCTCCAAACCACAGGCTCCCAAACATACTAGCTCGAGTGAAGTTCCTGCGATGACCACTGGGCGTTGGCCAGCCTCATGTGGCCCCCACCCCACAGGCTACATCCCCACGGGCCCCAGGCCAGCCAAGCGGGGCTGCCATTCTGCGGCTCTATGGCAGGACCCCAGCCTTCCCATCCAGGAATACGGCTGCACTTGCCTTCCCACACCAATGCCACGTCTCTAAGCCCAAGCCAGGGAAGAAAGCTGTGTACACTGACACTTAAATTAGATCCTTGCAATTATCTCTCAATCCTGGCTTGCCCTGTGCTTCTTTATCACTTTTTTTAATAGCTAAAGTTACTCGCCCTCGTTTTAAGTACATTGTGCAAAAGGCATAGGCCAACTTCTGATATATTCCCACAAGCAAAATTAAATACCAGTAACATGTGTTTTAGTGAATTGGGTCCCTCAATTTGCATCTTATAATAAGGATGTTATCATACTGGTTTATAGCTTAGCTCTTTAGTTTTTATCTCTCTGGGGCTAGATTCCCCCTCATGAGTTCAATGTAAGTCTATGAACTAATGCAATTTTTAAAACACTTTTCTTCTGTGTTAACATTAACACCCTTATGAGTGAAGAGATTTTACTCCCCAAAGTGTACAGAATGTTTGCATTCACTGGAGGATGGGGCGGGATATTAGCCCTTAGTGATATCCGTGGCTGCTCTTAAGTGAAAGGAGTTGAGTCAGTAATCCGGTCTGCCACTGCAAAAAAGCCTTTTTCACCTCTTTGCACTGAGACATAATCTCTGGTGTGTTCATTCCCTTACATTTAGATTAATTATAAAACATTGTCACCAGAATATTAAAGTAATGTTTAATACACAGAAGGGAATAAGGTATTCTGGAAAATGCATAATTTCCCTATGATGATTTTGCCAGTTGCATGCAATATGATCTTTTGATTGCCAGCTATAGAAATATTGTGACTAAGCTTTCACTAGCTTTTTATTTTTGCAACCATCCTGTCATAGCACTTTGAAAACTGTAAGCTTGGCCCATCAAAAAAAAAAAAAAAAAAGAAAGAAAGAAAAGAAAAAAAAAAAAAAAACTAAGGGTGCCCATGCTAGAGTTCTCTCAGCTTGGTTCCAAAAGAGGGTGGTGGAAGGAGAGGGTGTGCAGTATACAACAGCACCTTCCGTTCACCAGTCCTACACGAGTGGGGTGGTGGAGAAAAGGACTGACCCTATCCTTTATACAAGTCCAATATGTGTGTGCACATGCACACACACACACACACACTCACACATTCCATGTCCCTTGACTAGAGGAAGGTGTCAACATTCCTAAATGGAAATCCCAAGTCCTCTCGTTTGCTTCAGATTTTCCGAGCTCTACTACAGCCACACACCCAGAAGGGATGGTCTAAATCAACACGGAACAGCAGCAAGTAGAATGTTCCTTGTTGGCAGTGGCTGAAATGGGACCAATACTCCTCAGAGGACCACTCCAGGGGATTGGTTACCTCAGCCATCTCCCTCTAGGTCACTGGGCTCAGTCCTTGGCTGTGTTGGTTAACAACCAAGTGTCGTTACCAACAGAGGGCTCCTGTCCTTCGAGGTCTTACTTCAGGTCTCTGCAGGTGGAACTTTTCCCCTTCAATAATGTATATGTTTTAATGATGATGATGATGATGATGATGATGATAGCAGAAGGTGCACTCCAGCCCCCTCTCCTTCCCAAGAGCGCTCTCTCCATTCCCCTGTCACACTACCGAGAATGCTGGTAGAATTCTTTGAGCTTTTTAAAACTGGAATTAATTTTTAAATATGTGTTCTATTTTTCCATGCCACCTAACAGCAATACGTCCAACACCTGTCATCTTGTTTCCATTCTCTTCAAGGCTTCCTATGCCTCTCTGACCCCAACCCTCTGCTCTTCAAAAATATACTAGATGTATATATGAAAAACTAAGCCCTCTCACCCCAAAAGGCTCAGAGTCTGGATGCTTAATTACCTCTCCATTTGCAACACAGAGGCCCCTTGGGTTAAAATTAAATGTGATTTCCAGTAGGAGAGGGGATAGGTTTACTCCAGTCCTGCCCATCCCACATCTGTTCTGTAGACACAATGACTCCTTAGGCCAGGAGAGGATAAATGAACCTTCTCTAGCCCAGCTTTGTAGCCTTTACTTTTAATGCCTGGAGAAGAGTGGGGGCAGAGTGAATACAGTTTCTAAAGACAAGACTCTAGAAACTAGGGGGTGGTGAATATCAAAGATCAAAGCCCAGTAATGTCCTTGAGATCATCACAATCATTACAGATGAGGCATATTTTCCTATCTGGTTGTGTACATACTGGCAGCATACACAAGACATGAATATGCATATGTTATAAATAGGCGTATACATAAGAAATTAGAAGTGTAACTGTGCATACATAACACCCTTCCTGCACATACACCGTAACGCTGTCTCACGGAGAAAATGTAAAGGTTGATCACGTGAAACACCTCCTTATCCACTGGGGATACATTCCAAGACCCCTAGTGGATGCCTGAAACCACAGATAGCACCAAACCCTACATATACCATGTTTTCTCCTACACATATATACCTATGATAATGTTTAATTTATGAATTAGACACGGTAAGATGTTAACGACAAAAACTAACAATAAAATAAAACAATTATTAAAATATACAGGCATACCTCGTTTTATTGTGCTTCGCTCTATTATACTTCACTATGTTTCTTATAAATGGCAGATCTGTGGTAACCCTGAGCTGAGCACCTCTACCAGTGCCATTTTTCCAACAGCATATGCTCACTTCATGTCGGGGTCACATTTTGGTAATCTTGCAATATTTCAAATTTTTTCATCATTGTTATATTTGTCATGGTGCTCTCTGACCAGTGATTAGGACTCGTGGAAAGCTCCGGTGACGGTTAGCATTATTTAGCGATAAAGCGTTTTTTAATTAAGGCATGTCCTTTTTTAAAAGAATAATGCTACTACACACTAGACTACAGTGTGGTGTAAACATAACTTTTACCTGCCCTGGGAAACCAAAAAATTCGTTTGGCGCACTGTATGGTGGTATTCGCCTTATCACGGCGCTCTGGAACGAAACAATACCTCCGAGGTATGCCTGCACTGTATTAAAGTTATGTGAATGCCATCTCTCTACCTGAAAACCTCCTATGTACTTCTCTCCTTGTGAGGCTGTGAGGTGGTAAAATGTCGGCACCAGGAGATGACGTATGAAGGGCGCAGGCGTTGTGACGTGGCGCTGGGCTGCTATGGACCTTCTGACCCTGAATCAGGAGCACCTGCTTCCCGACCCTGGTTGCGGATGGGCAACTAAAACTGCGGGAAGCGAAACTGCAGATAAGGAGGGGCTCCTACGTGCGACTTTCAGCGATTATCATTTTGCTCGAGTGTGAATCGAGCCCGGTGCTGCCATAGGAGAGGGGGAGCTGAGCTGGAAAAGGGAGCTTTGTCTTGTGCTCCACAGACTTCCTCTCACAGAGGTCTTACTTTCTTCCCTGTCCCCCATCAAGGTCTGTAGGGAATACTTAACTTTTTCAGTTATACTCTATTTCAGTGGGAGGGAAATATGACCCATACCTGTAATGTCAAAGTGTTTTCACACCTCAGGGGAATGTTTCCACATGTGCTGAACCCCTTGGGCAGCTCCCAGCCACTCGCTCATGACTGATCTTTAGCTTGTATTTACATCTTTGACAATCCTCCTGAGAAGTGGAGCCAGCACTGGGGCTTGTAGCTATGGACAGGTCACAGGAGCCGGGAGGAGGCTCTGGGGGAAACTCAAGGGTTTCTGAAATGGACAGTTTGCAACCAGTTTGCATTCATTTCAAAAATGAATTCTCTGGATGCCTTAAATGTCCTGATTTATGACACTGGACAGTCATAGTCCAATCCTGCTTCCAGGAAGAACAGAATGGTAGCCAGGGGAGAAGGGAGGTGTGGTGGGATACCAGATGATATGACTGCCATACAAAAATACAAAGGTCTCTTTTTTTGAAATTTAAACTCCAAGAGAGTGAAGCCCTAGACTGCTCAGCCTTACTTGGTACAGAGAACATTTCTGATTCCATGTAAACATGCTTGCTTACTTTCACTTCATGCCTTCATTATGAAATTCATCTAATGCTGTGACCAATGACAATAAAATCATATTACAGTATCTGGCAAGTACCAATAAGCATATTGCAAAGGAAAAGACAACATAATTCAACTTTTACAAATAGTGAAAAAAAATTATTTAAAAATCTTAAATCTTTCCCCCTCAAAAAAGGAAATCCTTTGGGGCGCCTGGGTGGCTCAGTCAGTTAAGCGTCTGACTTCAGTTCAGGTCATGATCTCACAGCTTGTGAGTGTGAGCCCTGCTTCAGGCTCTGTGCTGACAGTTCAGAACCTGGAGCCTGCTTCGGATTGTGTCTCTTTCTCCCTCTGCCCTTCCTCTGCTCGCACTCTGTCTCTATCTCTCAAAAATAAATAAACAAAAAAAAAAAAAAAAAAAAAAAAAAGGAAATCCTTGGAGCCCACTGAACTCCAAAACTCCTGTATTCTTCTGTTTTTTCCAGTTGAGTTTATCATTGTGCTTGAGACTTTTTGCTAAATTGTTAAATGCCTGTTGAGATATGGCATTTTCCCTTTATACTCTAAAAACAGTTCCTCTCTAGGAACTGTTCAGGCTCAAGGTCTTTATCTTTAGGCTCTTCATTGTGTGGACTTCTAACAACAATCAACACATAAGGAAGATCTTTTGTTGGCTTCCATAGTCAGTCTGGGGTGGATCTAGATCAAGGCAAATGGGGAATTTAGATATACCATTGAATAAAGGCGTCATTGTGTGCTTGAATACTGTGAAGATGACTACATAGCTTGACCCAAATACTATACTCATGGCAGAGCCCTCCCTCCGGGAAATTGCTAACACCCTCAAGGATCAGCCTCCTATTGGCCTCTTGGTCAGCTCTGAGTTCCCCTTCAATCCATTCCATACTCTACTATACTCTTCCTAAAACTTCTCTCTGGACACAATTTTTATTGTGCCCTTTTCCTATCATTAAAGAGCCTCCATAATTGGCTCCAAATTAGTTTCTAACCTTAGCTCCTATTATTTTCATAAACAAACTTTTTTCTGCCACACTGATCTAGCCACTGCCCTCCACATACCACAGCACTGCCTTGAACTGGTTCGCCCTCATCCTTTCTTGTTATGGTTTAAGTCCCAGCGTGCCTTTGATGACCAACGAAAAGCCCAATATCTCTGTGGACCCTAGAGAAATCTTCTTCCTTCATATTCCTATAGTTTGTATCTCTCACTTCTGAATTACTCATATGTCACCCTTTCATTGTTAATTACCTGCTTTTATGCTTATAATTTTATCCTCCTAATAGGACTAACTATAATCCCTTTGAGAGCAGAGGTTGGGTCTTATACTTCTTGTTTTTTTATAGTTTTTTTTTACATTTATTTATTTTTGAGAGAGACAGAGAGAGAGTGTGGGGGAAGAGCAGAGAGAGAGGGAGACACAGAATCCAAAGCAGGCTCCAGGCTCTGAGCTCAAACCCACAAACTGTGAGATCATGACCTGAGCCAAAGTTGGACACTCAACCAACTGAGCCACGCAGGTGCCCCTATACTTCTTTATAGTTGCCCACAGTGCCTAGAACACCACCTTGCACACTGTAGGTGGGGAAAACAAACTTGGCTTATACTGACATTCCAAAAGAGATCATCAGACAGCCCATAGCAGAAGTAAAGATTTCTTCGTCGTGTTTCATTTAGAATGAATTAGCAGCAGGTAATCAGTCACAGGTCAGCTCAGAGGGTGGATATGCATGGACTTATCCCTTATATAGGATATACCCACAGGATACGTAGGATATAGGTATCACTTATCTTTGATTTACAGGACAAGAAACTGTGTTTCTGTTGCTACTCTCATTCTAAATTTTCTGCTGTTATTATTTACAAGAAGGACTAGACCAAATACATGAGGAAACATCAATGTATAATCATCCCCAGCATTTGAAAAACAGCTTTTAAGGGACACATGGGTGGCTCAGTCGCTTAAGTGTCTGACTCTCAATTTCAGCTCAGGTCATGATCTCACAGTTTATGGGTTCAAGCCCCGTGACTGGCTCCATGCTGACAGTGCAGAGTCTGTGCTGTCTCTCTCTCTCTCTCTCTCTCTCTCTCTGGGGTTCTCTCTCTCTCTGCCTCTTCCCTACTCTGTCTCTCTCTCAAAATAAATAAATAAACTTTAAAAAAAAAAAGAAAAGGAAAACAACTTTTTTTTTTAATTTTTTTTCAACATTTTTATTTATTTTTGGGACAGAGAGAGACAGAGCATGAACAGGGGAGGGGCAGAGAGAGAGGGAGACACAGAATCTGAAACAGGCTCCAGGCTCCGAGCCATCAGCCCAGAGCCTGACGCGGGGCTCGAACTCACGGACCGCGAGATCGTGACCTGGCTGAAGTCGGACGCTTAACCGACTGCGCCACCCAGGTGCCCCAAGGAAAACAACTTTTAAGTATGTCCTACTGATAAGGTATAAAGAATAACATTCCCATTCATTTGGGAGTGCTGAAGCCCCTGGCCTGCTGTCTACCTTGGCAAAGTGAATTATATATTAGCATTTAAAAAGGCCCACTGTTCTCACCACGTCAGCTTAACTAGTTATTCAGTAGGATTCTAATTAATTTAATTCTCCACTGGTGGCAATTTCTGATGGGCAGTAACTGTGTCCTTTACCTCTTTGCCTCCTTTCCTCAGCACTCAGGTTGCATATAGCAGGGACCTAATAAATATTTGTTGACTGAACAAATGAACAAGTCTTACTGCAGATGGAGAAGATGCATGAGTAAATTTCTCAGATATGCCTCACAAAATCAAACCGGTTCTCCCAATGCCAAAGACCGACAAAAATGCACGCCCCAACCTTGCTGAAGAGTTAACAAGACCAAAACCCTAAAGGCATGGCCCCTTTGAGTATGCTTTCTAATCAGTTTAATTAGCGCTGCACTGTTGTCATTGTTTTTTCATAGGGGACCCTCCACGTTGGCATTATATATGATGACAAAATTCTAGAATGAGACAGAACCTGGAAGTCAATATGTAGAGGTTAAGAGTGAGGATTCTAGAGTCATATCATGGCAGTGCCAGTAGTTCAACCGTGGACATGTCATTTAGTCTCTCTAGGCTTTGGTAAAATGGGAATAATGATAGCAGCTACTCCACAAGATGGTTATGAAGAAGAAATAAGAATGGGCATAGAAAGCTCTTATCACTATGCCTGGAACATAGTAAATTCTGAATAAGCATTAGCTAATATTATTATGATGATTTATTTTAAAGTTTATTTATTTTGAGAGAGAGAAAGAGAGAGAGCACATGAGCCAGTGCAGGGGAGGAGCAGGGAGAGAGGGAAAGAGAGAATCCAAAGCTGGCTCCATGCTGTCAGCGAGAAGCCTGACTCAGGGCTCAATCTCACAAACCATGAGATCATGACATGAGCTGAAAACAAGAGTCAGACAACCAACTGAGCCATCTGGGCACCCCTTATTGTTTTCATTTTAACCTCTATTTTGCTCTTTCTCCAGCTCCCAGCAGTCTGCCAGCTGAGATGGGTTTGGTGTTCAATAGAGATCATATTTCAGACGTCCTGGCTCTCTATCTTCAGGCAACAGATGTGTGGTGCCTTGCAACCTTCAGTAGGTACACAAGGCCCTCCGTTGCTATCCATTAGCAGGGCAAGGGGTAGAGAAAGACCTCCAACCTTCAGGGGTACCCAAGTGATAAAACGCACCCTGAGCACTGCAAATGTAACCATTTCAAAAATGCTCACATTTTTGAAAGATGATGACAGCTTTAGATTCCAAACAAAAATTGCTTCAGCTTTTTTTTTTTAATCTGTGCCATAAAGTTATAAAGAAAATGGCCTTACTAACCAAAAGCAAAGAAAAGCCTGCCTTTAAGATGGACCACAACCTCACTTGCCCATAGTCTTCAAGACCGGATGTCAATATCCCCATTCTTACATGGAGTCTAGAGCATTTGGGTGGTTCATAAAACTGACCGGTGCATGCTGCTGGGTAGTAGGAGGTAGGAGGCAGGGTGTGCCCTTCCTTTTTCAGAGGGAGGAATGGGCTTTGTATAACGTCAAGTGCAGAGAGAGGGGACACCAGGTGGGTGAACACGGCAAAGATAAAGCCGAGATCACAGCCCAGAGATGCCGACTCAGAGACTGGCACCATTTGCTGGCCTGCACTATAACCCCCAGGAGTCCATCCTCAGTATATCATCCCATCAGAGGGAGAAGAAAATGTACTCTCAAAGAAGCTAAAAAATAAAAAGAACTCCACAAATAAGGCGTAGTGGCTACAGGCAAATCCACACAAAGGGGATCGCTGTAAAGGGAAATCTCTCATGTTCAGAGTTCTGAGCTTTGAGTGAATTTCTGAGAAGGAGTATTTGCATTTTGGTTTTTCCCCTTCATGTGGTGAGGTAAGCAACAGGTGAAAAATCGGGCACTCTGAAATAGGGCAGAGCAACTCTGCAAATCTTAGAGCCCAGTGGAAGCTAATTGCCTCGGTCGTCTCAGCAGGCTTTCTATGTGTCTGAGGAGAGAGAAAAAGTCAGCCAAGACACAGGCGCAGAAAGGGACGGTGAAGTCAGCAGAAGTTGCCTGTTGGCAGCGCCATTTCAGGAAATCCAGGGAACTATCACCAGGGGGAAACAAAACCAGGCAAATTACTTCATCTCAGACCATCCTCAACAGGGATATTTGATTTGCTGTTGCTCTGTGAGACCTCCCGCCATCCTGCTCCTGTTTCAGAGGTGACTTTGTCCGTGCGGGCTCTAAACAGCTGCTGCACACGACTGCAGCCCGATCAGGCCCAGAAACATTCAAAGTCAACCCATGTCCATTCAAAGGAGTGAACATGAATCAAAGGGTGGCTGGCAAGAAAAGAAATGGCGGCAGAAGAGCTGAACATGGCAGATCTAATAAAAGGGTGAGGCAGGACTTGTACATCTCTAACAGAGTCAGGAGCCCCTGATCAAAGGGGGGAGTTAAGATTTCATCTTTACGGAAAAAGAACGTATGGCCTCAATAGCATAGGAAGGTGATCAGTCCTCACAACCCAGAGTTGTAAACCATCTCGGTCAACCCTCCTTGTAGGTCATTGCTATTTCACCACCTTTGAACTCAAAATTAAATATCCCCAGTAACAAGATTCAGGTCATGCTATTGGCTAGTTGGATTCTCTAACAGGATGTGATGCGGACTTGAAATTCAAATTAAGTGGGTGTTTCTCTTAAATCCTGTCTAGAGAATGGAACAGATTGTGAAATCTATTTAAGTCATTTGAGATGAATTTGGTTTGATGAGTAGCTCTTTTTTATGCCCTTTTAACTTTAAAAGCTGTCTTGCAGCAATTCTTGGTCCCTAAGTTTATTTCTACCATCGGAGGGGTGAAATGAAGAAGGAAGGCTTCCAGGTAGTGACCTAGATGTTCTCTGCCATCGGGATGCTGCTTAGAAACCCTTGAAATATGGGACATGCTCACATGCTCCCCACTAGGACTGGCACCAAAACGAGCTTTCAATTTTATTCTTAAAACCTTCTGTAATGCACACTTTTCTGCCACTCTTGCTTCTGAATTTAGTAGGTCACAAGGGAGAGACTGGCCGCTTGAATTCCTTTCCAAAGGTGCTGGAGACTTGAGTTCCAATTCTGACTCAGCTACTGTGTGGTTTGGAGCTTGGCTCTCGGTTTTTTTTTTTTTTTAATTTATTATTATTTATTATTATTTTTCCCCAAGCTGTGTGATCTTAGAGCCATCATTTAATCTTTGGGACTCTCTTGCTCTGATCTGTAAAATGAATGATTGCAGTGGTTCCTTTCAGCTTTAGTCTGTTGGCTTACCTTTCTAGAATCTCTAGGAAAATTGATTCTACCATGTGTATAAAAGTGTTCTATAAACCTTAGGTATTTTCTGGGAGCATTTTTTAAAAATAAAAATCAGGAGAAAGGTAATGTGATTTGACAAGAAAGTATCTTAATTACAGCAAGACAGGAAGGAAAACAATTATGTTTCTGGATTTTTCTGGAATGTGTGAAGTTCGTCATCTTAATGTAAGTGCGAACTGAAGAGTACGGTCTCTGCTAGAGACTCTGAGAAAAGAAATAGCATTATTGTTTCCCTGTTGGTTAGGAACTCAGACAGGATGGATCCCTGGAGAAGGAAGGTGGGCTTGTAACTTCCAGTTGAACCTCATATTGACTTTACAGCCAGTATGCAAATTCGTCAAATCTGTTTCCTCACGCTATATCCCGAAAGAAGCCATAGCTGTATGGCATGGGAAAAGAGAAACAACAGCCTACAAAATACTTCAGTTCTGATCCTCTCTACCACTACTTCCTAGAGACATTGATTTGTAAAATAAGAGTTCTTGATAGAATAAACATTAACACAGAGGAAAAGTATGTTAATGTTAATAATCATCTTCTTCAATACTAATCTCAACCAGGCCTCAAAAAAAGGAAAATCATGTCAGTGCACACAAAACTTGAAAGACATCCCTCACCTTTTGCAAGACTTGACTCTGATACAAATATTATTGAAAACTCTAAGCAAAAGTGCCCAGGAAACATTCTGCCCAAGTTTGGGGCACTCAGTGAGACCTCAGTAGAAACCACGTTTGCTCTCCTTGCCTAAATTAAACTACCTTTAGTTTAATTTCTTTGAACTACCACCAGTTTTTGATACGATCATTTGTTTCTCCAACACTGCCAGTATTCAAAAGCCTGGGTGCTGTCGTGGGAGCTAAGTCTTGCCATCACGGACTCAGAAGTCGAACCAGACCTTTTTGTTTAGTGTGACAGTCTGGACAGACCACAGAATTAATGTTTATAGACCAGGCTTGGGAGGGTAAGCACAATGTCCCGTATTTGGTCCCCACCCTCCCAAGCACCCGAGACTGTGTCCTCTAATCCGTGCTCAGTACATGCTGGGCAACCAATTAATCTCTCTGCAGTTTGAAGTTTCACTCTCAGGAGAGGGCACAGTGAGGACCCCGATCAGATTTGTCAGTCCTTTCTTCGGCTTCCACCATTCACAGATAACCACGACCTTGACATATCACACAGGGAGATGTCTTCCCAAATCATCAATCCTGTGTGGGTTTTCAAAAGTTCTAGCACTAGCACAACACGGTCATTTCATAATGAATCTCATAAATGAACTCTTATTCTCTTTCAGCTAAAAAAGATAGGGGATAAAGAGACAGTCTTTTCTTTTTTTAGTGAAGCATCTTGCTTTTCCAAAAGGGGGAGGAAGGAATGATACCCTGTACCCACTCCCTCACTCCTCCCCCACCCCCTCAAAAAAACAAAAATCCCACTCCCAGAAATATCCATTTATTTACAATGGGTCCAGTTATTTACAATTATCCAGAAACTTGCAATTGCCCAGTGGCTCTCTGACTCTGAGAAGAAATAAGAGGCAGAGGTAAAAACATAGACCAGAAATGAGAGTGTAGTGAACACCAACTGCAGTTCCCAAGGCCTAGTTGTCCAAAAAAACACCTGATAGTTCTGTGTCAGTCGGGTGTCCCTTTTGAAGGTGTCACTTTTTCTAGGTATCAGCAAGGAGCTTAGCACATTCAGGGAGGATGCTGTCACAGAACCCCTATTGGTCTCAGGTTTCAGCAACACAAAGGCAGAGCATAGGGCAGGGAGAGTGTTGCTCCATGAAATGACACTTGTCTGGAAGTCCCATCTCACCTAGGTGGGAGGAACTCTCAAAAACTCATCAAGGCCACCTAGTCAATCAGGGTTATTTATCTGTCGTGGAAAAGACACCAGGGAGAGATGGCAGGGAGGGACCCTTGTTCCCAGCCCCTCCTGCAGTGCACACAGCTGTTGGTAGAAAGAGACAACTTTGTGTGCCCTTACCTATGGACATCCTTGATGTGTGTGTGTGTGTGTGTGTGTGTGTAAGCCATACTTGGGTATGTTCATGAACATCTATGGCTTGTGTGCTAACACAGGGAGAGACACGCTCTTTGATAAGTTATAGAGTTCAGTGAAATCAGTTCTGGACTAGACACCAGAACACCAGGCTTCCCTCCTCTCCTCCCTGATTGTCCTGGCCTTGATCTTCTCACCCACAGAGTGCAAGTTGTGAGGTCTGTCCCAACGAGGATCAGATGAAATAAGGTACATGAAAGCACTATATAAAGTATAAGGCAATAGAGTACTGTAAGAAGTCATTATTTATGATGAATAAGCAGGAAAGAATCCAGATGCCAATTATCTTGCTAACTTCTCATGAGGCTAGGCAATCTAGCCAGAGGGTGGTGAGTGGGTAAGATTTTCCTCACTTACGTTCACAGCCAATATGTAAATCTATAATACACAGGTGTCTGAGTTCTATTATTTATAAACCTATTTTAATATACTATATTGTTTCTAGCTCTCTTCTGGTTCTCCAGGCAATAGGAAACACCAAATTGAGAAAAGTTCTTTGCAAATTAACTGGACCAGAAGGGATTTTTATCACCTGTTTGTAGACCTAACTTATTCGTGTCACTAATTTCCAAGCAATGGACGTCACGATTATAATCGTGTGTTCTGATGTGAACCTCTTTCCTTCTACAATTTTCCCCCTTACAAAATCTGCCCCAAATTTCCTGGTGTTAGTTAATGTAAGTGATAAAGAAGTTTTACGTGTGTTTGTTTGTCTGTATTAAGATATATTTGCCAAAGGTTTGGGAACCTAAAATTGGAATATTTAATAAGCCGCTACTGACATTTATCACCTTCTTTGGGATTTACCACTAACCCAGTGACGTTATCTTTCTTGAGCTAAATTAAAAGACAAATTCAAATCCTGCATGGTAGCCACCAAAAGCATATATTTGAAAAACAGAATTCAGCGTGCCATATTATGCATTATTTAATGGTATGCAAATTATAAGTCAGACAGTTAGGAAAACCACACTTCAGCATTAATAAACAGCAGCACTACTACTACATTAATTATGATATTGCTATGATTTATTCCCAAGTTTTGCATGTTGATTCTCCTTGAAAATTTATGCCATCTGATAAGCAGTAACCTCCTTCCCCTCCTACACCTCCTACCCATTCCTCAAGTCTGTTCCTCCTACCCACCCCATGGATGTCTGCAGGAAACGGGTACAGAAATACAAAGTCATAAGCAGTTGCATTGTCTTATAAGCATCAATAATTAAAGAACAAGCAAACACCACCTAAAGCTCCAACATTTATTGTGTCAATGTTAAGCACACTTTTTAAAAGACAACATAGAATGTATAGAAACAAGGGGTTGGGGGACTCATGCTCGATTCCACAATACAGGTAATTAGGTTGGCTGGTTTCAAAAGGGCCAGGACGTCACTCAGGACAGCGATGGTCCATGGGCCCTCTATATGGGACTGATTCACCGTTCCAATGTGGGTCTGTTTTTTTGCTTTTACTTTTTTTTAAAAAATATAAATAAAATGGCACTGCAGGCCTGGGCAGGAAGGACTCTGCAGGACTCTGTCTTCGCACAACGGCTTCTTGGAGGCTACTGTCGGAAAACATCACAAACTAGCAGGATGACAGGCCACGCAGATGTCGGCTGGGCAGCACGCGTCCACCCCGCCCCTGGGGACTTCAAATTTTCTCAGAACTTAAGGGCTCTCGAGCTTCCATCCGAAAACTGCCACACATCTTGAGCTCTCTGGGTACTACGCCGAATGGGGGTGTGTGAAGAACCTAGAAGGAGGTTGGAGACAGAGGAAGGGGAAAAAAAAAAAGTACAGGTGTGACTTGGCCCAGTGATTTTCTGTTCTCTAACTAGCTCTTTAAAATTATAACTTAAATCAACCACAGGTTGAGCCACTGGCATCTTTAAACATGATTTCAAACTCTGTCCCCTCCCCCCAAATCTCTGCCCCCTGAGTACCTTTCCCATGCCTCCCTCCCTGCCTTCCCCACAGAGGACCCAGACCCGCTACCCGATCCCAATCGTATGGTAGTCCTAATAAACTTGGGACACACCTGGAAGGAAACACTTTCCCTTATGACTGAGAAAACTGAGTAGGAAACAGTCCTTTGGTTGAGGAGAACAGGGGAGGGAGGAGGGAAGGGGGACATTTCCTTAAAATAATAATAAAATTATAAAGAAACAAAAACTCAAAATTGATGTAAAAGCAGCACAACGAAAACATGAAATGTCATCAAGTTCAACGTCAAAGCAGCCAACGATTTACAAGAGGCGAACACATCCCTGAAGAGGAAACCAGAACCCAAAATAGTTGCTCCCAAATTGCACCAAAAACTGCCTGTAGTTTCTTTCAAACATGCAGTTTTCTTTTCTTTTCTTTTTTTTTTTTTTTTCTTTTTGGTAAAGGGGGAAGGCAATGGTGAAGGGAAGAAGGGAGTGGTTATTCTCCTCCGGGGTTCCTCCCTTTGCTGTGTTACATTGACTTGAAGCAGCAGAACTGGGAGTCCGGATGTGCCGAGGAAGAGGGCTACCACTGTGGCATTCCAGGGCTCGTTGCCATGGCGACCCGAAGCAGGGGCCTGGGGCCTCCTCTCCCCCGACTTGGCGCCGCAGGAGGCCCAGGGTCTGGAGCTCAGCTGCTCTCTCGAATGCCCCCTGCGCAGTGGAGACCAGGGCTGAGGGGCCTCCTGTGTCCAGGTGGGCTCTGGGGAACCCCGTTCCCAGTCCAGCCCTGCCACTGTCGTGGAGGCCCCTCTGGCTGATACCCCCATCGAACCCCTTTGTCAGACCTGCTACCAGTATTGAAAGCTCTAACAGACAAAATACGGCCTGGGCATGTACCACGCTCTACGTTATTGCAAAGCACAGCCCCCTATGGGTTTGGGCGGGGGGGGGTGTCCTGCGTTAGAGGAGAGACATTGGGGAAATCGCTTAATTTGCCCTTTCTGCTGAATCACAAGGACCTAATATATATGCTCCCTTTAAGTAGTCTTTGCCACTTTACAGAAAGGAAAAACAGTATTTGGATCAACCGTTGGAGTTGTTCAGGCAAGTTTAGGATCTTGAGTACAAATGACCCAGGTGAACTGTACTGATCTCCTTTCCCCTTTTGGAAGGGAGGAATTAATCGCTTCCCATGACCACAGATGACACTGGGAAATAGAGAGAGAGAGAGAAACAGACCCATCCCCCCTAAAGGCTGATTCACTGGCCATGTGTTTTACTCAATGAAACAGAGGGCTAATGGGATAACAAGATGACAGCAAGAAAAAGTGCACACCCAACAACCCATGTCTACAATTTGTAGCTAGAGCAGTCCTGGAATAAACGTCCAGAATCCTAAATCTGGCTGTGTGTTCTGATGTCCGTTGCTCTAAACATGGGTTCATTTAGTTTTAATTGGGAAAGCAGCAGGGCCTTAGGAGACACTTAGGAAAATTTGCTAAGTGCCTCGTGCCTGTTAAAAAGTTAACGGTCTTTTAAAAAATATTTTTCCAAGCAGGTTTAAAGAACACTGCCAATCCCATCCTCACACTGGCAAAATTCCCACATTTCTTTCGTTTCTTTCTCTCTTTTTTTTTTTTTTTTTTTAAATGGGAAGTTGTCTGAAAAAGAAAAGAGAATGGGATGGGTACATTCTTGAACACACCAGGCCCAGGGACGATGGAGTAACAGAATCTTAATGAAGAGAACACGACTACAACACAGTCCTAAGAACTCATGTTAGTGTGTGCACGCGCGGAGCAGGGGAAAGAGGTAGAAAGAAAGAAAGAAAGAAAGAAAGAAAGAAAGAAAGAAAACACCGTATTTCCTCCCTCTCACTCTGAAGTGTTCGAAGCAGGACAGGATGGGGCCTGAGGCTCCTCAACTCCTTTTCAGGAAAGGCTGAAATATCCCAGCACCTTTGAACAAACTTTTAGTGTCTGTGAATAAACCTCCTCATTTCCTTATTTCTCCAAATGAAACGATATCTAACTCCCACTGCCACTGCCTTTCAAATCCTCACTTCCAGCATCATGAACGTATACAGTATGGACTTATTACACACAAAAAAATGGTATTTAAATAAACAGTTCTAGCACAGAATGCCCTGGGAAAAACTCAACTACTCCACACTTCCTGCCATGGCTGGTACAAATGAAGAAACAAGTGTTCACCCCACTTCTTAGCCACCTTTGCAATGATTTGGCTTCGGTCCTTTTGTAGGGTCCTAAACAAAGAGAAGATAGGAAATGGTCTCAGGATGGGGAGAGCCCACGCACTGGGAGGGTTTCTAAGTTAAAATCTGTGAGAAATAGTATTTGCTGTACTCCTGTTTATTATGAAGCTGTTCTCAAAATGAAGATAAAAAGGAACATTGACGCGTTAAGAGTTCAGGTGGGTAAAGAACATTGCATCAACACATCTGGGGTGTCGCATAAACTTGAGAATTCTGAAAACTGTTAATATCCTCAGCATTTCCTCATTTTAAAAAAATCTCGAATTCATCCTCTGTTGGAAATGTTTTTTGTTATTTTGCATTAAGATTTTTAATTCGGGGGTTCCAGATACACATGTCAGTTATAACTTATATTTTTATTGCCTAGATTTTCATGCTCGTATTGTTCACTCAGCTTCAGAAATCATATTTTATAAGAGGGCTTCAATAAGCCAGGAGACTGAGTACCCTGAAGAACGTGTCTCCCGATAAATTTATTTAACTTTGGGACCATGTAAATCAAACATAATCTGTGATTTATCACCACATGTTTGCACCCCTCCCCATTCCCCATTTGATTTAAGAAATTTGAACATACAAGTAAGTATACAGTATCTGCCATTAATTCTGTCTGTCAGGATGCAAAACCTAATTATGCTAAGAGCATCATATATTGAAAAATTAAAATGAACACTGTATATAAAACTTGCACAGCTGCACTCATAGCTCCTAATAAAAGAGTAATAGGGACACACGGTGGTTTTATGGACATTTAATACGGTGGAGCAGAAGTCACCACATCGCAAACTGGCATGGCACTGGAGAATATTTCTATCTTGAATAGCATTCTGGATTCAGTTGTGAAGTAACCTAATTCAAAACACAAATATCTCCTCTCAGGTCACTGCCAATTATCAAGTTCTGCGAGATACATCCATCTGAACCCAGCCCCTGTACCCAACCCCAAATCTTCTCTCACGGGATTCCTCTCTGCCTCCACTCTCTGCTTCCCACCCAAACTGGCTTTAAAAAAAATACACCTACTTTCTGTGTATTTTAGAAGGATAAAACTATTCCTGTCTCAGATAAAAGGCATTACATGAAAAGGCCACCTCACAGGCACCAGGGCATAAGAACTGAGCAACGAAAATGCTACCACAAGAAGACAACAGAACGGCTTTTGTTTTGGTTTTTACAAAAAGAAGAACAACGTTGTATCCATTCATCTACACTGGGAACAGGGAGACAGTATCACAGAAGTATGTGTTTTAATAAAGCAAATAGATGCTGCAGCATGCAGTATTTGTAAAACTGACAACACAGATTTCTAAGGAGGCGTTTTTATAATGGACCTAACTTGCTTTTCAAAGGCTATGTTTCATTTCATAAATCTGTTGGTTGGGCAAAAGATCACTGAAGCATATTCCCCCCTCTCATTTGCTACCAGTCAGGAAGACACTATAAAAAGTTCTAAAAGATCTGTCCCATCTCTGGTCCCTAAGATCACAGGATCACAAGGCAAACCACCATATATCTCAGGAAATCAGTGGCTGATTCCACAGATTTGCCACATCTGGCTGAACTACTGGTTACTTCTCTCTCTCTCTTTCTCTCGTTAACATGATGCCTTTGTTTCTGGATATTTATGGGGGGGGAGGGTGATGTTATTTTTGGTATGAAGAAAGACTCATATGGAAATGAAAGAGCTAACTTTTTAAAAAATCTTTTTTTACATTATGTTCTAAGATAGGGCAGGGGAGGGAGAATAGAAAAGAACTTTCAGACAACAAGAACAGCAAAAAATCCAAAGGAAATAAAAGTTTAAGATGCTATTACCAGTCAATTTTTCATTTATATCTGGATGGATTATTGTTAAGACATGAAGGGAAAGTTTTTAACATCAGACTGAAAACACTTTCCATTTCTTGAAAATTATTCTAGAACTATAAAATCTAAAAACTATTTCCATGTTTTGAGATATGTCTATTTTAATATAGTAAGCACTTTATGTTCCTTTAGGGTATAATGCACGCATCAAAATGCCCATAGAAACAATCCTGAAAAAGACTGACTGGCCTTCTCTTAAAACCTGTTATTTTCTTGAAAGTAATTTACAGAGTGTGTCAAATGAGGACACAAGAAGCTTACATTGTGTACTTTAATTTTTTTTATTTTTTTCAATAAAGGGACAAAATGGGTGTATGAACAGGTTAATGCAGACAACTGCCAAAAAAACACAGACAGTGGTTTTTCCAATAGAACTTAACAAAGACCAGAAACAAATACAATAAAAAGCCAGGTTGTAATGACCTTTGGTCATCCAAATAAAAAAAAAATAAAAACAAAGAAAAATAAAAGATCAAATTAAGTGCCTCTGTTTTGAACAGGGCACATAAGCAATAATAAATAGTGACTCCCATAGTAAAAGATAAAATTTCAAGTTACGACAAACAGCTTTCATTACAGGAATAGAAAAGGCCAATAACAAAATATTCTGCATTGCCATTTACAAAAAAGTATTGACTAAAGCGGGCTTTCTCTTTAATATGCTTTGCATATGAAATTCTTTCCAATCTAAATATAAAGCACCATTTAGTTTTTGGCAATGAAAAAAACTGCAAAACATTGTTTTTGTTTTTTTTTTTCCTTTTTTTTCTTTCTTTCTTTTACTGCATATGAAGGTAAGATGCTGGAATGTAGGGTGATAGAAGGAAAGGGACAAAAAGCACACTACATAACAAACCAACGTTATTAGCTTGCAGTACTGCATACAGTATGGCAGCAGGAAAAAGGAACGAAAAAGGATATGTACAACCCCTATGACAGCCATCCGTGTGACATTCTAGCAGGCTCCCCCAAACCGCCATTATATGGCTTCTCATCTGTACAATGTCACACTTTTTTGTTTGTCTCTCTTTTTTTTTTTTGAAGCATACAAATAATTTGCACTATATTATCCTGCCAAATTAAAAAAATATACTGTGGCAGCCTGTCTTTTTTTTTTTCCACTACCAAAAAAGGTACATTGATACCTTTTAAGAGAACAAGCAACAATTAAAAATACAAGCTTCAATATAAATACTATAGTGCCTAACACTAGATGAACATTTAATTCAAATACCATTCTAGAAATACAGAAAAAAGACCATAAATGTGTTTTAGCATAGGAATCAACATGAGTGTGCATTTTCCTATATTTAAGTACTATATAATCTTAAACCTTTCCCCAATGTATGTTTTTTTTTTTTTACAACCTGAAGAGCGGTGTGTATCCAAGGCATAGAATTTCCACTACCATTTTTAAATGGATAACAAGTCTTGTAACACCACCAAGACAATGGAACCCTAAAATGCAGTTCCCCCCTAAACATAATGAAGTGTTTTTTAAAAAAATTTTTTTCTTAACATTTATATTTAAAAAAGTTTTGTACAAAAAAATCCTTGCACTGTAGAAGCGAAAGCAATCATTCATTTCTATGTTAAGTGTATTCTGTTTTCCATTCACAGCGCTTGCAATGTTGAGTCCGAGTAAGTAAGCTCATTAGTCAAGTAAATGGCTGGCAAAGTTTTTTTTTTTTTTTAGTTTTTTTTTTTTAAAAATGCTCATCAATGAGATTGTGTTCAATTTTTTTTTTTCAGCATTCTTGCAACTTTTCCCTTAAGTATAGACCTGTAAACTGGGAAAATTGTACAGTGCACTTAATTGTCCTATCTGAGCAGGTTTATTTTATACTCAACCTCTGTATCTCTGATTAGAGAAAAGATACAGATATTACAGGCAGAGTCAAGTGCTATTTGAACACCAACTGGGGCAGATGCTAGCTTAATAAAAAAGAAAAAATTAAAAAAATAAAATAAAAACAATGAATCCTCTTCCATGTTAACACAAATAGCACACAGTGTATGGAAAAGAAATGAAGTACAACTTTTAGGGAGCACAGACATATATACTGCTACTCTTAAAATTCTTTCTCTTCTTTTTTAAGAATGTCACATTTAAACACAAGTCTTAAGAATTCATAGTTAATCATCATTGTATCAATATTAGCTTATACACCTGTTCTAGTTTAAAATGGCAAATAGTACCACGTTGTGCTAAAAGATCACGTATTTTCTTCCTCTGTTACCCTCCTGTCAAACCTTATTGTCAGTCTCTTCTTTTTAATATGGTCTACGAGGTCTTAAAGTTTATCATTTGATTGTCCCTTTGACAACCAAGTAGATCTGGATCTATTTCTTTTGGTGCCAGAATTTTTTGAACAGACATTGTTTAAGTTATCTTCATAAAATGAATTCCTTACTAATGTATTTAATTGTATTCCGGGGCTTTTGCACGTTGCACATTCAATTTAATCATCATTTAAAAAAAAAAATAAAACTTTGGGCAAAACAGCCCATTTCTTTTAAGCTCTCACCAGGAGCAAAATAGCGTTTATACTGGTATAATCAGTTTTGCTTATAAGATTAAACTAAAGGGAAAATGATGATTAACTAGGACATAGTGGGTCATATTTTTAGGTAGCCATTGTTGTGAGAAATACAATATAGAATTATATGCTAGGTCCTAAGATTTCTTACCTCACCCAATGCTGAATTAAGCTACAAGTTTATAACAAGTAGAAAGAACCATCAACGTGGTTTTAATAGATCCAAGGCACTCATATTTTAAAACCAAATGATAGAATAAACTTGTTTTGTTTTTCTGTTAAAATTTGTCAATTCAAGGCCTTTTTTTTTTCCTCTCCAATTGATACATTTAACCCTCTAGAGACAGACATTTAGCTCATAGAGATTTTCTTTCAGTGCTGTCTATTCTGTCTTTAGAGGGTTAACCCAAAGACTGTTTTTCCTCCTCACGTTATAAAATAAAACTGTACATGATATGTATTACAGAATGTATGCAGCATGGTCTTTTTCTCTCTCTCTCTCTTTTTCTCTCAGAACGGAACTGGAAACAGCAACATGTTTGCTCAGCAACGAATCGGGGACAATTTAAAATAGCCATAACATACCATACATGCTGTCTAAGTTTAAAAAAAAAAAACATACACAACATGTAAATTATTGCACAAGAGAAAGGCTCAAAGTTTGCGTAAAATGCAATAGTATTGCCCCATACAGATCATGCATTCAAACGGTGAGAACAAAGGAAAAAAAGAAAAAGAAAAAAAGAAAAAGAAAAAAAAAAAACAGGTGTGCTGGTGACAAGCACTCTCATATTCTTAGCTTCCGTTACTTCTGTTTGTTTGTTTGTTTAATCACATGGGACTAGAAAAAAATCCTACAGGGAGTGGGGCTGGAGGGCGATGGGGAAGGGGGGTGGTGAAAAAAGGAGGTGTCAGGTGGGAGTGAGGGAGGGGTATTAATATACCTCTATTCAGTTTTTATATCATTATTCAACACTCGATCACTGTGCCATTTTTTCATGTGTTTCTCCAGGGTACTGTACACGCTAAAAGGCATCTTACAAATTTCACATTTGTAAACGTCCTTCCCCACCTGGCCATGCGTTTTCATGTGCCTGGTGAGCTTGCTACTCTGGGCACAGGCATAGTTGCACAGCTCGCATTTATAAGGCCTTTCGCCCGTGTGGCTTCTCCTGTGGACAGTGAGATTGCTACAGTTCTTGAAGACTTTCCCACAGTACTCACAAGTGTCGCTGCGTCTGCCCTCTTTTGAGCTGGGCCTGCCCGGGCCCGGACCACTAATATGGGGCGTGCTCCCTCCACTTCCCGTGCCGCTGCGCCCCGAGATCCCTCCGTCCAGCTCCCCGGGCGGCGTGGAGAAGCGCAAGCTCCCGTTCTCCGAGGAGTGCTCCGACGAGGAGGCGAAAGGCGATTGTCTGGAGTCTCCGAAGCTAAGGAAGGGATCTTTGAGCTGCCTGGAGGCCGCGTAGCCAGCGAGCCACTGCGAGTACACGTTCTCCGTGTTGGGCATCGCGGCCGGGGGCAAGTCGAACTCCTTCTCGAGCTTGATGCGCTTGGAGAAGGGGCTCAGCGAGCTGGGGCTGCCCAGCAGCAGCTTTTTGGACAGGCCCCCCGAGGCCGACTCGCCCGGGGAGCAGCCGCGGCCGTTAACAGTGCCATCGTCTATGCGGTCCGACTCGCCGGCCACCGAGTCTTCGTCGCAAGTGTCCCTGTGGCCCTCGGCCTCGGCCAGGTGGCCGCGCTTGTGTTTCTCGCCCAGGACCTGGTGGAAGGCCTCGCTGAAGTGCTGCATGGAGCTGAGCACCATGCCCTGCATGACATCAGGCAGGGCGCGGCCCTCGTCGCCCACGCCCACCACCGCGCCCCGCGAGCTGTTCTCGTGGTGGCGCGCCGCCTCCAGGCTCAGCCCGAAGCCGTAGTCCACCCTCTCGCTCTCCGTCAGCTCCTCCTCCTCCTCTTCCTCCTCTTCTTCCTCTTCCTCGTCGTCCTCCTCTTCCTCCTCGTCCCCATTCTCCGGGATCAGGTTGGGGTCGTTCTCGCTCTTGAACTTGGCCACCACAGACTTGAGCGCGCTGCTGGCGCTGCCCACCAGGTCGCTGGTGCCGGGTTCCGGGGAGCTGGCGGTGGAGAGGCCGTCGTCGGACTTGACCGTCATGGGGGATGACTTGTGCATGTGCGTCTTCATGTGGCGCTTCAGCTTGCTGGCCTGCGTGCACGCGTGGTCGCACAGGTTGCACTTGTAGGGCTTCTCGCCCGTGTGGCTGCGCCGGTGCACCACGAGGTTGCTCTGAAATTTGAACGTCTTGCCGCAGAACTCGCATGACTTGGACTTGACCGGGGGCTGGGAGGGAGGAGGGGCGGATTGCAGAGGAGGGAGGGGGGGCGTCGCCAGGAAGGGTGGCTTGCTACCTGGCTGGAATGGTTGCAGTAACCTTTGCATAGGGCTGGGCCGGCCTGGGGACAGCGGTGGGCTAGACGTGTTCCCTGCCAGCTCTCTAAGTCTCCTAGAGAAATCCATGGCGGGAGGCTCCATAGCCATTGGATTCAACCGCAGCACCCTGTCAAAGGCACTCGGGTGATGGGTGGCCAGGGCCATCTCTTCCGCCCCCAGGCGCTCTATGCGGTGGGGGTCCAAGTGATGTCTCGGTGGTGGACTAAACAGGGGGGGAGTGGGTGGAAAGCGCCCTTCTGCCAGGCCGGAAGCCTCTCTCGATACTGATCCTGGTATTCTTAGCAGGTTAAAGGGGTTATTGTCTGCAATATGAATCCCATGGAGAGGTGGCTGGGAAGGACATTCTGCACCTAGTCCTGAAGGGATACCAACCCGCGGGGTCAGGGGACTTCCGTGTTCGCTTTCTAAGTAGATTCTTAATCCATGAGTGTTCTGTGCGTGTTGCAAGAGAAACCATGCACTGGTGAATGGCTGTTTGCAAGTTGTACATGTGTAGCTGCTGGGCTCATCTTTACCTGCAAAATAATACAACACCAACATCAATGTTTAATCGCGGAGGAGGACGTTAGCAATTGCTTATTTATGGTTCACCTCCAGCCTTCCCTGCCCCCAGCCCTCCACCCCACAGGCCTAAGCCCTCACTGATCTATAATATTCCCTGTGCCTAGAATTGGTGCCTGGTTCATCTGGTGGCTGGTGCCCAATAAATATTTGTCGAATCGGTCTTTCTGCCATTTCATTCGGTTCTAAGAATTTTAAATCCGATCTCCAAAGCAGAAAAATCTGCACCAATTCAAGCTTGAGGATGAGGATCCCTACATTCTAAGGAACCTCAGCAAACCTCTTCTGAACTCTCCAATCTGTCACCAGCTGTGGTTTGGGGCAAGCTATTTCATCTCTGTGCCTCTGTTTCCTCATTTGTTAAGTGAGGGCCTTGGACAAGGTGACCTAAGGGAAACTTTTCTGCTTCCTAAATCCCATCGTTCTATTCTCCCCTGGGTGGCAGGTGAACTTTCTAAACAGGCAATCATTTCATAGGGATATCAAAAAAGAGAAGGTCAACTCGTTACAGTTCTCTATGGCCCTGGAGATGCTTTTAATCTCAGCCTGAAACACACTGATTGTTGATATTGTTAAAAATGGGAAGGTACTCCTAAAATAATTCCAAGGAAGAGAGACTAGCAACATTCTCACATCCCAGCCTTGTGTGAGGATCAGTGAGTCCCAATCCTGGTTCCACAACACCCTATGGGGACTCCCATTTTTATCTCAAGGGATGTTGCAAAAAATCTCAAAAGAGAAATTTAATTTGGATTTAACCAACAGGCCGTATCAAATCTTTAGGAGTTGTTCCCCCAGTCAAACAAATGCAAGTCTGGAGAAGTTAGGAGGAGCGGCTGGTGCCAACTTAAGCAGACACAGCATCCTAGTTTAAGAACAGTTAAAGCAGCCAGCACCATGACGGGCAGCAGGCTGAGAAATGCTACACTATCCTCCTCCTCATTATTTTGAGAGGCTAACAACGAGAACCAAATTATACAACATCCTGCGCCCTCGGCTGAGCCTCAGCTCCAGTTGAGAAAGAAACAGAAAGATACAGTTCAGCTAGTCAACTCTTTGGCCAGTAGCCAAGCCGTCTGGAGAGGGGCCCTGCTTAAGTCACATTATTTCTCTCTCGCTGAAAAGAACCCGAGAGTGGTAAATGCCACTTTGGCAAAGAGGGGGCCAGCTTGACTTCATGATCATTCATTTTTGGAGATAGCTAAATTTAAAAAAAATATATATATATACACCAAGGGACTAACTAACAGTTTACCAGTCAACTACAGCATTAAAAAGGGCCCAAATATTGGTAGCCAAAGGACAAGGTTGAGAAAAAATAGATGAACTTCCCAGGGATTCTCAAAAAGCCAGTGCATAAAGTACAAATGAGAAATAAACTTTAGCCAGTCTTTTAAAAGGGGGGACTAGAGGAGTCGCTTAAGGCCCCAGCTAGTATTTGTCAGTAACTTTTTTAAAAGCAAAAAAAAAATCCACCATGGAGCTAAAGAGTGGGAATGAGGAATTAATCAATTACGACGATTCCTCCATTTAGCAAGTCAGAAAGAAAAGCTGGCAGGGTCTTCTCAGGAGCCCCAACACTTGCATTCCCAAACAAGCCAGCCTTGCTCAGAGCACTTGTCTGAATAATGGACTCCCTGCCCTGACCTTGTGATTTACTTTACAATGCATTTATAATCTCACTCAATATATCCCACTCCTGGGTAAATCTCTTTAACAAGATTAGATGATAAGATACCAAAATTAGGTTTCCAACATTTGCCTAATGTGGAGGGAGGGGAAAAAAAAAAGGCAGAAAGATTTTGAAAGAAAACGCTGACATTAGTATCACATTATCTGCCTATTTTTGTTTGCCTCCTTTCTTCAAAGGGAAATAAAAAGCATCATTGAGAGTATTTTCATAAATTTTTTGTTGTTGTTGAACAATGACTTGGGTTCTAAATAGGCAGGGAAAAAACCTATCTGGTTCCAACTAACATGACCCTCTGTGGCTTTCTCCTTTGCCTCTCTAGGACTCTGTGTTATTATCATACATTTAGCCTGACAATCCGGATTGGATAAGTAAAGAGGAGATTTGTCAGCTGAAACAAGTCCTTAACACTTTCATCACTCCAAATGCCTTAAAATCATACTTTCGCTTATGATATCCTACTGAATCCCAGGACTGGACCCATAATTAGCAATCTGGTTTTGCATGCACGTTGACCACGGCTACGGATCAGTGCCAAAATGTGCACAGCCCTGCATCAAGGGTCTCACCTGTATCCTTTCCAAAAGGCTTAAACAAGCAAAGTCCATTTTATTTTGCTGCTCTGAACTTCCTAAAATTTTGTTTTCAGAGCCAGTGATGTGATAGTGTTACACTATGTTCACACTGTGCTGTTACCCTCCCCTCTCAGACATCAGGTCAGAGAAGATAGCATTTTATCTTATAATGAGCATACAACATACAGTTTTCACTATCGCATTTTAGTATTCCTATCAACTAGATATTCTAGATCATGAGGGCAGCTAGTGTAATCATAATGTCAATGAGAAGGGCTGTTACGATTGAGACTAAAGATTACATCAAAAGAGCTGCTTTGAAACTGGTAATTATTACCAGTCCACTAATAGCAAATGATGCATTACAGTTTCACCATATAATCTGTATTTCACTCAGCTCATGCCAGTGCACCATATTATATTACAGTGCGCACAGATTCTCAATTCCTAAACTGCAGTCATCAATAAATGTGTTACTTGCCATAATTTGTGAAATTACTTTGTTCATAACATCTTTGATGGTTTAGAAAGACCAGAATTGATTTCCTGCGTGGCAAAATTAGGGCTACATTGATTTATTGACGTGTAAAATATAATAATATTCTTCATTTACTCTGACGAAAATCAACTTCTCAATTTGAGAGCCTCATTGGGCATTCACGGGAATTGTTTTGATTTAGAGCAATAAACTGAGTCCTGGCCCCAAGCATAGGAACTCCAGGCATCAAATAGTTAAAATCAGCCATTAGTTCACCTACCAGCTTTTATTTTATTTCATTTTGTTGTATGGGAAGGAATAACCCCATTTTTAGTTTGTCACCAATGCTAAAGAATCATGTGATCTAAGCCTCAGGATTGAGAAAAACAAGGAAGTCTGACACCAGAAGCCTGGCTCTACTATTTGCCAGCTTATGGGCTCTGAGACACTTAATTTCTTTGAGCCTTAGGTTTCCTATCTGTAAAATGAGCATAAAAACAGTACCTTACAGAATTGTGAGGTTCAAATGACAGACGTGTATAAAAGCCATTTGTAAACTACCAGGTCCAAGGTGAATGTGAGTTTTCATTACTCCCAGGCTTGATTAGTTACCTAGCATGATGACTGACCAGGTTGTACACCCAAAAAGGCTTCCAGAAGAAGGCTGGAATCCAGAATCTAGAATCCAGGCCTCAGGCCAAAGGGAGGGAGGTCCTGGCTAGAGGGTGGCAGGAAGGGCCATTTTAAGGCCCATGACTGTGGTCCACCAGCAGGGATGCCACAGGGAAGTGCTAAGTGCTCAGTGCTCTGAAAGCCAAGGGCAGCTGGTTAAGGCAGCTGAGTGGCCTGGGGGTCAGCTCTGCTGAATGCTTTCTGGAACTCCACAACCCATTTCCACATACCTTGTCTGGTCACTCCTAAACTGGTCCTGCCAGCATGGGCACCAGCAAACTAGGTACCCTCCCTTTGCAGGAAGAGGGGGAAAAGACATGGATTCTGCAGCAGGCTCCTAGTTTCCCACCCCTGCACTCAGGAGGGTCAGCGGAAGAGGCAGAGACCTTGAACTGATTCCCAGGCCAGCAGCCCTTGGCCACTCAGCTCCACCCTCCTCTCTGCTGCCCTACTCCCTTCTCATCCCTTCCCTCCAAGGGGGTGGCTCTGTTCCCACAGCCCAGTGCGGGGCCCCAGGCACCCCCAGCAAAAGGAGGAGAGCTCTCCCCACCCAGCCAGCATGTAGGGACTCGAAACCGTGAGTCCAACCCCCTAAACTCTGCAATCGGTGACCTAACCCAGGCTTAGGCCCAGCTTCGTGTCGGGGAGGGGATGGCAGAAGAGGTGCTTTTAACCCCTGCACCGCCCAGCCCTCAGGACTTGAGGACTTGTGAAATTCACACAATAACTCTTTGTTACCTAGGATTACCTAGGAGTTAACAAAATAAACAACTGGCTTCAAATTTGGTCTCAGGGCGCATGCCCTGCCCTGCAGGCAGACACCATTCACAAGATGGCTGGGTGTACTTTATCTCTCCCATCTAAAACCAGGTCCCCTGTATGGCTGAACTCCCCACCATTATGCTCTTCTTTATGTTCTTTCTTTTCTTCTTTCCACAACAGGTAACCTTTCACTGACTTTCGAAATAAAAATTAATTCCTTAAATAAAAATGAGGTAGGTGTCACACTTCTTTTTTTTTTTTTTTTTTTTTCCTTGAACCTGCTTTTTTGTGTTTGGGGCAGAATCGACCCCTACCCCCACCCAACTTTTTAGCCATGCATGACTCATATCATTTATTACTACACAGAAAAGCAAACTGTATTACCTTCTAGAACAACATCTTTCAAAAACATTTTCATAAACATATAAATCTGAATTTCATAAAAAGATAAAAGTCGGTTTGCACACATAAGCGGATGGTGTTAATGGTGATGGCGGTGGTAGTGGTATCTTTGAATTTAAGCAACAATGCTGTGCATTTTTCTCTAAAACTAGGAGAAAAACACGTAGAAAGCGTCTGTGTGTGCACATATATAACGCGCCATGTATATATACAAATATACCATGTTTAAATACACATGTAAATGCATCTATAACATGCATGAGAATAACTGTAGAGTAACTCTAAACTGACCTCTTTTGATTCTGGCCTCTGCTAACAGGTATGCCATGGAATAAACTCAAAGTCCTAAATGAGGCCATGGAAGTGAATGTCCAGCAATAAAATGGGCCCTGGACACACAGAGATCTATGGTCACCAGCTGTGGAGCCAGGTAAGACCCTGGGGAGGAGACCCACAGGGATGAGCTACTGTCAGCTCCATGGGAATGATACAAAAAAGGGGAGAGAAAAAGAGGAGGGGGTTGAGTGGAGCAGGGAGAGGGTGCCAAGTGAGTAATGGAATAATACATATGTGGATGCCAATCTATTTTGGAAGTAACTCCTTTCAGTACTTAAAAAGTAAGGGTAATTTCCAGAAACTCTCATCTTTATACACATGGACATTTGTAGAAGAAATAATGCTCAACTTACAAATACCCTGCGGGGTATATTCTGCACTCATCCCGGGCGTGGGGATTAGAGCTCCATGTGCAGAACGAGGGGAGGAGAGGCCCCTCCAGTGCAGAAGTTTATCTGTGAAAGAAACCCAAAATCAAGCACCAAAGCTATAAACAATGTGCATCGTAAACCACAGGATATCACATTTCAATTCCATTAAAATAGATTAACATCATTACAACAGCCTTGCAGATACTTAACAGGCCCAAGGCCTATATCAAAAAAATAAATAAAAAAACAAAACAAAACCCAAAAAAACTGTGATGAAGTTATTTCCACAATTTTGTTTTGTTTTTGATTTTAGTCTTTTTCAACAAAACAGAAGGGGTTTGTTTTTGGCAGGGGTGGGGGAGTCTTTGGTTCATTTGCTTGATTGTTATTGTTTGTTTATTGTCTTATAATAAGAGATATGTAAATAGCAAGGGGGAAATTGGCAATATTATGGGGTAGACTGGTAAAATGGAGGGATTTATCTGCAAGGCTGGTTTACATGCATACATTTACTTTACTTGACACGCCCAAGCAAAAAACAATATGTACTTCAAATAGCACCTCCAAAGACAGGGAGATCTTAGACATTCGGGACTTGGTTGGGCCACACTCTAGAATCCCATCAGCGAAATACCCCATATAGACATGGCTTCTTACAACACAAAGTAGTGGAGAATAAATACTAGACTTCTGGGGTTACGATAACTTTGGCCAAGTCCCCATCTTCAGGGTGAGGAATCCCACTATTAAATAACAAGGATAGACCAGCGTTCTGATAATAGCAGCACCCAGAAAAAGTGGCCCACCTTCTCCCTTCTACTGCATTTTGTTGCATTCTGGTGAGGAGAAATGACTTCTCACACTAATAAACATAATACTAGCAATAAATCAAGCATTTCTAGCTCTGAGACTTTGGTGAAAAAGGAAATGTTTGGTTTGTGCAACCTGGGGATTATATGGTTTGTGTGGTAAATTCCTAGTTTTTCCAAGTCCACCTTGAGCTAACCAAGCATGTAGAGGTCAACCTTGAGACAGAGGGTAGGATAGATGGAGCAGGAGATACCCAGCGTGTTCTAGAGGCCTGGAGTTTGTGATGATTGGGGGAGGAGGGAGAGAAGAAAAACAGACTTTGATGGTGAGTAAACAGAGTATGTTTTCCATTAGCTTAATATTAAGAGCACTTAAAAGTGTTGTTGTTATACTCTAGGATAGCAGGTCCCAAGTGTAAAATACATCCTGTTCTCCTTATATAGATTCACATTGCCAAGAACAGCCAGGGCAGTCAGCACAAGGTTTCCTTTCATGAGAAGCATGGTGGGTAACAATGGCATATTGCTCATGGAAGCTCTTATGCTCTGTTGTTAAGCTATGTTGTTACCAGGCATGTCCTTCTCTCCAGCCCCAAACAGAATTAATGACACAAAATGAACCAGCAAAAGTGCAAAGACTGGACTTAAAAAACAAGCACGTCTTCAGTTGACTGTGTATATTATAAACAGGGTATTGAGAGTATAGGGCAAAATTAACTACAGATTTAGTCATTGTGTTTTTCAACAAGAAATCTGAGAATCCATTTTTGCACTTGTTCTCGTCTTAGCCATTTCAGAAGTTGGTTTGTCACCAAGACTGAGATCCTTTTCTTAGAGACCCACACAACTGAGGTAACTCCGTAACCCTAGCAGAAATGCGACAACGTACTTGGACACCTGCACAGGGACAGTCTGATTTTAAATTCCCTGCCATTTAGTCTGAGAGGAGAAGCTGAGGTGCCTTGATAGGCCTCCAGCAAGAAATGAGAGGAATGTTAACCTAACCCAGGCCTGACCACTTGCATTTATGTCTGGTTGGTAACCATGTCTACACATGGCTGAGTTTCCAGGGGCCCTGAACAAGCTGAGTTTCCAGGGGCCCTGTGGGGAAGTGGGCCAGGCCACATGGCAAAGCAAGGGCTCTTCGAGGAGAGTATCTGGGTATCTGGTACCATGACCTGTTTTTGGTTTTTGAATTGTGAAAAACTTTCAAGATCATCAGGTCTACGCCTTCATTTTACACATGGAGAAACTGAGGGCTTGTGAAATTAAGTGACTAGCCCACAAGCTATGTTGATAGTTAACCACAAAGTGAAGATCAGAATTACTCTCCTGCTTCCCACCAGTGCTCTTTCCTGGGAGATCCATCTATCTCCTCCCCCTGGTTCCTGCCCAAGGAGTGCCAGTTAAGAGGCACTCATTGACCCATTAGGAGAAACAACTTCTCTCATTGCAACCTCTCGGGAGGGAGTCCAACCCAGGGGTGTTGAGTGGGCCTTTCAAAGGGTCCAAATGAACTGACTTGGTTTCAAAATTGGAAAACAACAACACCTGACCTGCTTCCTGAGCCTCTTGGCTATCCCCCCTCCCCCCCCCCCACGGTTTTCACCCTCTACCTCTGCTTCCCCTGCAGAATTTGGCCGGCTGAAGAGGGACACACCCCTTTCTATCAGCTTAACAAGCTATTGACATTGTCTTTCTGAGAGACTCATACTTGAATTTCTCTTCCTCCAGGAAGACTGTCAAAGCACAGGCAATGGGGAACCCCAGCTGATTCTGCAGCCTCTGCACACATTCTCCTTGGTAAGTTGTCGACATTCCCACAGGAACTGGAAATGCTAAGTTGTTAATAGCCTCCCTAGGGTTTAACTTCTTGCGATGATGCTTTCAGTGATTTCATCATATTTTAGGCAAAGTCTCACAATTAATGCTTTGAAGCATCACACTCAAGGAGCATCTCTACCTGCCTGCCTCCCCCCACCCCTTTGAGGGCCTTTTCTCTCCATTTCCCCCAGGGAGTGGTGGGCTCAGGTAGCTGGCTGGAAAGTGGGAAATCTAGTTCTGCTCTCTTTTGTTTCCTTGGTGGTTCTCTTAGGGCAGCCTCAGGCCCAGCATCAGCACAGCACATCAGCATGGCTCGGAGCTTGTTGGAAACACAAATTCTCAGACTTACTGAATAAAAACCTGGAGGTGGGAGACATGCAGCAATCTATGTTTAACAAGTCCCCCAGGTGGTTTGAGGACACAGCCCGGTTTAAGACAATGCTGTCTTGGGGTAAGAGGAGGCACGGAAGCTGGAAGCATGTTCCGCTGGCAGAGAGCCAGATTGGCTATGAGACTTTTGTCCCTTCTGAGATTCACCTCTTTCAGGACGAGAACTGTCCAAAACAGAGCAAGCCCAGGACATCCCTAAGAATCCCTTCATGTGGAATTCCAACCTCCCTCACTGACAGAGCAGGGAACAGACCCAGGCTTTCTATCAAGTACGGGGCGCTCTTTGCACTAGACAACATCCAAACCAGTTTATGTCAGACAGATGGTGTCCTCACCACTTTCATAAAAGCTGAAATGTTTGAGGAAGCAGCTGTGGCACACTGCATGGGTGGGGTAAACCTGGACTCTGTTTCCCTGTCTGGGCTCACAAATGTGATGTGTTGCCCTCTTCTGGATCAGTCTTTTCAAATGCCTGTGCTCTTCTGGTGAAAGGTGTTTTAACCTGTTCTGTTTCATAAAGGTCTCTCTAGACCCAGCATCTCCACTTGGGCATCTCCTCAGAAATGCCTTATGCATTATTAGGTTGCAATGTTTCCTGATGCCTGAATGAAAAAGAATGAATCTTATTTTTTCAGGTCTCATTAAAAACCTGCAGTAAATCAGGAATGGTTTTGATTTAAGGTTATACATTGGTCACTTTACATTTCTATATACAGTGGGGTACTGACTTTTGATGCAGAGCTCTCTAAGCCGGGTGGGATGTCCCTGGAATTTAAGGTCCTTGAGTCAAGTTTTAGGCTTCCTCAAGAACATCTCAAAGACTCCTTTATTATTGACATGCTGTTTGTTTCTGAAATTAATCACTGGGTATGTAATGCAGCCACATTAGAGTCTTTCTCATCGACAAGTAATACTGCTGATCTACACATGTGCCGAAACAGCTAAGCACAAAGCATCATTTCCAACACACTTAGAGACTGTTCTGGGTGCCCAACTTTTTTCAGGTATTAAATCCCCAGGCCTCTCTAGAGGAGAACACAGACATATAGGTGTTTGATGTTTCCTGAAATGTATATAGGTGTATATATATTTCCTTTCTTAAACATATGTTTTTAGAAAACTTCCCTGTTTTTCCAATTAGCTAGGGCACAAAAGGAGTACAACTGCCCCCAAGTGGAACGGGTCACCCTGGAAAGCCATAACCTCCCATTCACTCTGGGTCTTCAAGAAAAGAATGAATGATAACCCACCGTAATGGGGAAGGATCTCTATATTGGTGATATAGGCCAAAATAAAGGACCCTGACACTCTTTTCCAGCTCCAAGATCCTCAAATCCCCTCTTCCCCAGGCAGTAGCCAACTTACAGACTACACTTAAAACACATCCTGAAAGTTTGTACAGTTTCCTGAATGAACCAATTCCAATTTTATCACTATTATTGGATCCAAATCACAAAAATAACGAGTGCAGCTAGTCTGGGATACAGGCTTCTTTAACCGGAAAGCAAGTCCACCAAATGCCCTTCTAGCTCTTAACCCTCCCTTTACAATAGATACCAGCACCTCTCTCTCTGATTCTGTGTCTTAACAAAGTATTATAGAGCAAACATTAGCTATGCCTATGTCTTGAGTCATGTCAATCTAAACTGAAAATGTGCCAGCTTTATCATTGCTAACAGACTTCTTAATTAACCTTCTGATATTGTCAAAATTGCATTCCCTTTTGTTCTAGAAATGAGCATTTAAATAAGCATTTTTTTCCATCTTTTTTTTTTTTTTTTTTTTTTTTTTTTTTTTTTTTTTTTTTTTACTAGCTATGGTTTTACCAAATTGTGATGCTCTTTAAAAAGTGTATCTTGGGGCACCTGGGTGGCTCAGTCGGTTAAGCGTCCAACTTCGGCTCAGGTCATGATCTCACGGTCCGTGAGTTCGAGCCCCGCATCGGACTCTGTGCTGACAGCTCAGAGCCTGGAGCCTGTTTCCGATTCTGTGTCTCCCTCTCTCTCTGACCCTCCCCCGTTCATGCTCTGTCTCTCTCTGTCTCAAAAATAAAATAAACGTTAAAAAAAAATTTAAAAAGTGTATCTTGTACAGATGAAAGCAAGCAAGAATTCTGGAGATATCACACTTAACAAAACTTCTTTGCTGAAATTTGCTCATGATCTCTATATTCCTTAGTCCTTCGTCGGTGACTCTAATTTCATCAATCACTCACTTAAAAATTCTTTTTCTTTTTTGACCAATTCTATTCTCTCATAACCTTGATTATCTAAAAACTAATTTCACCTTTTGAGTTCTTCTCCTAGAAATTCACTCTGTAAAGGGAGGAGAGATGACACCTTTTATGCCCCTTTATCTATAAAAATGCAAAAAATGCAAGCCACCAATCTGTCAGGCCTAAACAAAATTTTCTGCAATCTGTGTCTTTAACTTAAGCAAAGCATGTAATTCAAAAAGGGAGAGAGAGAGAGAGAGAGCTTAGTTTTCTGAAGAATAACTAAACCAAAGACATTGTGTTCCATCTTTGTGTTGAAATGCAGATTTCCCACTAAAAGGCAAATCCTTCATTTCAAAAAGGTTGAATAGGATGGTACTTTAAAAAAAAGAATTCCAGCTGGTTAAATTTAGGGTGTTGAAAAAAGTGCGCTCCAATAATATTCTTTGGCTCTGGGCCCAAAGTATTTTCACTTGATTGTGAATTAGATAAATTTTTATTACACTTTAAGCTTTTGCCTTATAATGGTGGAACTAATCAAGGAGACTGGAAGGGCAACTCTATAAAGACAAATTGTCTTAGGACAGATTTTTTTTTCTTTGTTTAACTGTGTACCTCACTATGCAAAATGTGTTATTCAGGTTAATGCCATTCATTCACTCTTTCATGTGTTGATTCAACAACTATTTACTGAGGGCCTGTAATGCCCAGAGCAATGGGCCAGCATCTGGGGGTATCACAAAGAAAACCCAGACAGACTTGCCAGTAAAGCCCTCAACGAGGCAGAGAAGAGAAGGCCTGGACAGAAATCGCTCTCCTCCAATGCAGAAAGTGTGTCATGAGAGAGGCACAGATAAACCGCTATGAAAATTCAAAGGAAGAGAAATTACTTCCACTTGAAAGGCAAGAGAGCGGCTTTCAGGAAGAGGTAACTTATGAACTGCACCTGGAAAGCCAAGAGGAAGGACTTTCCAGACAAAAGCAAAAGCAGGTACAGATGCTCAGAGGAGCAAAGGCCAAGGTGTGCACATAGCAAATGGGGCCCAACAGGTAGTTACATTTAAATCAAAATATTGTACACCGATTCCTTTAGTTGACAACAGAGGATGTGTTCGTCTAAATAAACCCTCTGAGGACGTCTGTGAAGTCCTCAGCTTTCATAAGTTCCTATTTTCAAATATCACATTTTCTTAAAATAAGGGACATAGCCATGCGGATGCTTGAGAAACTCTTTATGCAAGTTCATCCGTCCTGTTTTGCTTCTCCCCCACCTCCATTTTTGTGCCCTGATGAATGGTGGGTGGTCTGCTGAAGCAGGATTCAGTGTGTTTTATTCCTCTGAGTCAGACAAACAAGTGTTGATAGCCACATTCTTCTTTGCAATATTGCCTCCCTGGCTTAAATAATCTATTTCAGATGTATCATTGCCAGTTTCAGATGGGCTTGTACTTGCTGACACATTCTCAACAAATGACTGTGCAAGAAATGTGGAGATTTTCCTACACTGCTTTGTCTCTTCAGTCATCAACTTGACCTTCCCTCCAAATTTCCCCCCTTTCTTCTCTTCAAAGCCATGGGTAAGGCGGGGCTACCCTCACCCCTCCTCTGAGTCCTAATGTGAGGATTTTGTTTGTGTGTGGTGGGGTGTGCGTGACTGTGAGAGTATATGCGTGAGTATACGAGTGTGTGTGTGTGTGTGTGTGTGTGTGTGCAGGTGCACACACATGCATGTTTGCCTCTACCTGGGGTCTTTTTCAGGTAGAATTTGGGAGAATTTGGGAACGATGCCCATGCCCAATGCATTCCCCTATGAACTCCACTGACCCTCACTCTCCAGACTCTTTTCCTTTAGGATGTCAGGGACTCGCGCCTTCGGAGAGGCTGCTGGCACAAAGTCAGGAATCCAGATTCTTCAGTCCCAACTCTGCCAGGCACCAGCTGTGCATGACCTTGAGTAAATCCCTTCCCCTTTCTGACCTTAAGTTTTCTCATCCTTAAAAAGAGAAGACTGGATCAGATGCATGATGACTTCTCCCTCCTGTTTCCCATGCCAGTCAAAGTCTCCTTGAGACCAGATATGGAACAGGAGTTTGGGATGCAGTTAAGAGACCTGGTAGGGGCCATCTTAAAAGCCGGCCAGGATGGGCCTGTGCCCCAGTGACCTTGCAGGGACTAGGATGAACCTCCAGGCCAGTGTGGGCTGGGTCCAGCTGCCAGGCTAATTCTTAGACTCAGAAAGTAGGCCCTGGTGGTGGATTTCAACTTCCTGGGGCACAATCTTGCAAATCTCACCTGTCTGAGCTTCAAGGAGGAAACCAAGGCGGGTCCAGAGCCAAAGAGACTGAAGGTCACAGAGGACCAGGAAGAAAGTTTCCACAAACTCAGGCTAAATGTCAAGGGAAAAGGTCTCTGCTGTCTGTGCCAGAAGGCCAGTGGCAAAGCTCGGCCTCATGCCAGAGCCTGGCACCCACGGGGCTCTAATGAAGGCCAGAGTCCTCTCCAGGCCACCTCAAACCAGGGTGGCAAGGCCCCAGTGTCCTGTGATCCCTGCCCTCAACCAACTTGAAAGGTTCCTGGAAAGCCATGTGTAAAGTGAGTTTCTGTAAACTGAATCACATTTGCTAACCAACATCATTTCAGAGATGTTTCATCACCCTTCCAGGCCTATCGAAAATTGGCAGGGCTTCTAACATTTTACCTTTTAAGTGCTTCTTCCTCCACCCCCTCCCCAACCTCTCTGTCAAGTAGTTAATGATCTGTAAACAAACACTTTAAATTCAGTGGGGGAGCTCACTATTTAAAGGAACCCTGTGGCGAAACCTTTTGAAAAGTTAACAATCTTTCTGTAATGTGAAAAATCACCCTCTAATTTATCAGTTGCTATTGATGAGATTTCGTGCGTTTTGGGGCTTTCTTAAGGTGGGGCTCAACTGCAATACCTTTGTGGTTAGAAGGGGGCAGATAAAAAGAAGCTGTTCTGAGTTTGTTTCCGCCACCCCAACTGTCCAGCCTCATGCAAATATATTCACAGATAGCACTCACGCCCCCCTACCCACAGGAGAAATGAAGAAAAGGGTGGAAAATCATAGTCCCAGACACCCGGAAAGCCTTGAAAACCATGCACTTGAGTTTCTCCTGGCTTAAGTATTAGATGCCTGAGGGGAGGAAAAGGCATCTGGGGTATAAAGATGGATCCAATGAGACTGACCATTTGCTTAGCAAACATTTAATTCTGATGACACCAGCCAGAGCAGAGGACTGGTCTATCAAAGCCAACAGAACACGCAACTCCCAAATTACTCTGAAGAGGCCACCCCGAACCTTTTCATCGGTGTCAGCTCATGACAAATGTAATTGATGCCTCTATACCACCATTTCATGAGTCTCAAGCAAATACCAGAATAAATTTAAGCAAACCCAAGCCTGGCACTTATAAGGAGATCCCTGACATTTTCAGGTGTTCTTGGGTGTTGCAGGGTGGGGCAGAGGTGCTGCTGGAGAGACAAGGGAGGGGAGAGGCATGGTTGACCACCGAGGGAGCTGGAGAGTCTTCTGGTCTTATCTTCCAGAACTGATCTGTGCAACCATTCAAGGGAAAAGGGCCCCAAAGAACAGGCAGCCCCGGGAAGGCCGTGTCAGGCCTCCAAACCCGGCCCCTTCTTAAGGAAGTATATCCTGGCCTCTCTGGAGATGTTCCTCTTCTTCCCAAAGCATCCTCCTCACATTCTGGCCCCACAGTGGTCCTGCGGATGAGGGAAGGTGTTATCCTCACCTCCCCAGCGAGGACACAGTAGATGTCAAAAGCATCCCGTTGCAGGTCGTGAAGGCAGGGCTGGGAGTCAGAGTCCAGTCTACCTTCCTGGGCACTAAGTATGGCCCTCATCACCACTCACTTCAGGAACCCTCAAGGTGAGCCAAGGCAGAGTGTGGTGTCTAGACACAAGTCTTTTTTTTTTTTTTTTTTTTTTTTTTTTTTTAGCATTTATTCATGTTTTGAGAGGCAGAGAGAGACAGTATGAGCCAGGAAAGGACAGAGGGAGAGGGAGACACAGAATCTGAAGCAGGCTCCAGGCTCCCAGCTGTCAGCACAGAGCCCGATGCGGGGCTCGAACTCATGAACAGTGAGATCATGACCTGAGCCGAAGTCGGACACTCAACCAACTGAGCCACCCAGGCGCCCCTAGACACAAATCTTTATGCCATTCACAGGCAATCACTTGCCTTCCTGGGACTATAAAGTGGTGTGTGCGTGCATCTGAGGCAGTGGGGAAGGCAGACTCTGCAGGCCAAACGCTCTGCGACAATCTTGGCCAAGGGATCCTTAGAACCAGAATTGGCCGTTCTCCAGAATGAAAACCTGTTATGTCCTATGGTTAATACAGAAGTGCTCAGACATTGTGAGAACTAATTTAAGACTTCAAAGCTCTACAAACGAAAGAGAAAAAAAAATGGTCTAGCAGGTCAGGCTCTGACATTTCTTCGGGAACAAAACTAGGCTGCCCTCTCGCCTGAGGTGAGATTGAATCAAGGGTTCTGGTCCTGTGAGGCCAGGCCTCATCCCAAGGCAGCCAGTCCTTTCAGAAACAGGCCTCTGCCCGCCCACAAGCTCTTCCGACTTCTGCTACTGTCTCCCCAGTCCCTCAGCACCTTCCCTCCTTCTGGGCACAGAGCGGCCCAGCTGTAGCCTCAGCCCTAACCTCTCTGACAGAGTTCCACAGAACGAAGGCGAGGCAGACACAGCCTATTTATCTGAGGCCTATTTTCTTGGCTTTATAGTTACTTTCCTGGCTTTTTACCCAATTTCTAATCTTTCATTTATACCACTGACCAACCTGGAAAGAATTTCCTGAATAAAAAAGAGATGCCCACATGTATCATCTGCACTCATTCAAGAGTTCCCAATCCAGCCACCGAGTGGGTGTTGCTGGCTGTTCTTGGGTTTACTAATTCTATTGATTCAGCAGAGGTAACACCCAAAGTTATCAGACACCTCTAAGCCCTTCAAACCAAGAACGCACCATCTCATCTCCTTTCTACCCAGTGGGCAGGTTCACTTGGGAGCTCAGCTTGTGGACGCCTGGCCTCCCTGGGCCAAGGGGCCACAATCCCTGTATCCTTACTCCATAGGGATCAAGAGGGGGATAAAGGGACCCTCCACTTCAGAATCATTTTGCCTTTGGAATCTCTCTAAGACTGCCTAGGAAATATAGGTCTGAGAGGGTTAGCCTTCCCAGCCATGCTCTATTTCCATGCAGTCCCAACCATGAGAATGACCTGGAACCACCAATGTCAAGATCTCTCATTTCTACTAAGAACGGACACACTCCCCTCTCCCTAACAAGCCCCTCAGGCTGAAATCCTTTTACGTCCAGAGCCTCAACTTTCCACTGCTGGGCAGAAAGCCCCCTCTGTCACAGGCCCACAGATCTCCGCCGCCATGGTGCTCAAACCCTGTCAGGAGGTGGGGAGTGTGGACAGCAGGGCTGACACGGTTTCAAAGAGGCCGACCAGGCAAGAACCGTCCTGTACTCCTGCCCCAGCTCTAACGCAATAAAATGTCTTTTATCAGTGTAATTCAAGGCAAAGAGTCAAGGGTCTGTCACCATTTTAAAGAGGCTTATTACATGGCCACAAAAATTTGCCTCAGGCTCAAACCTGGCAAGTAAGGTATCAGCGTGGGACAGGTTCTTTTGATTTGATTTTATTTTCTTACAAAATCTGAAAATGAAACGCTTCTGTCCCTCCCTTCCACCAACCGTTTTTTGATTTATGGGGAGGAGGAAAGAAATCTGAAGTTGACAGGTTGGGACAACTCCACTCAGCTTTCTCACTCAAAAGCGGCTTTTGTTCAACCATACTTTGCATTTATGGCCTGAGGCTCTTGGCTGACACAGGCTGGCTCCTCAGTGTGAGAGGGCTGTGGACTTCCCCGGGAGGAGGCCCCACTGGGATTACTGCCCCCCTTCACCTAGGGCTGGGGGCACTGAGGCTCACGGAGCTGGGGCACAAAGGCCCCTGGTTAGACAATGGAAGGGAATGCAAAGGATACGCCATTCTTGTGTCTTCAGCTCTACACTACACTTCTCTTGGGTCCAGGGCTCCATGAGATCATCGCGTACCCACCGGCACTGGTTCCTCAACTAAACCCCAGGGTTCTGAGAACCAAGATGGTATTGTCCACCTCTCATGATCTGACACCATTCTGGGCAAAGAAAAGTCCCTCAATAAGCACTCAGAAATTAAGCGCTGTTCAGTGGCCTTCCCCATGTTCGAGAGCTCTTTATTCCCAACCACCTGGCTGGAAGGAGCTGCCATGGAGCCAGCAGTGACCAAGGGAACCTTCTCTTCCTGAGGCTGTTGAGGTCTCTCCAGTAAATGATTCATTAACCAAGGAACGTCCAGGTCAGCCTTGACCCACGAGATGATTACAGCCCCTTGAAAGTGGCTGCTGGCCCATCGGTTCACTGTACAATTTTGGCAATCTGTAATTGTATATTTACTCAATGGTTGTTATGGACAATCGGGTTAATAATTCACCTTCCAAATGCCGTGTAATTACACAGTTAGAAGAGTTACAATCGATGTCAACTTTTCTGAAGTCTTCTGGTGAATTGGCCCCAATTACCTAATCTGGGTCCCTTTCCTTTCCCTCTCTAAATTTTTTTTTTTAGTAATCTCCCACACTTCCCTCTATTCTCATCCCCCACCTACACCCCTATCTTTCTGCCCCAAGAGAAAGAACAGTGTGAAGTTCTTCAGTTCAAATAATTCTATTTAGAACCCTTGGTTTTGCTCCACTAAAAGGGATTAAACAAGGCTAGGAAGCTAGCCATGGAAGATGCATTGAAGGCTGGCTGGTCTCGGATGCCTCCCTGCCTCAGATGCAGGAAAACACCTGCAGCCACCCAGACCCTATCACCTAAGTTGCACCATCTCCCGGCACAGCCCAGCGGAGGCCCAGGAAACAAAGAAGGCAAAGCCCTGCCTGTGTTCTATGGGGCCGAGGCTTCCCAGCCAAGGGACTGGCAAGGTCCGTGGAGTGTAAAACCATGGCCATGGGCTTAGGAGACAACCCCGCAGAAATTCCCTTCCTACCCAGATCCCCATGCCCAAGCCCAGGCCCCCACCTCTGCTTGGGACATGCTGGACGGCATGAAGAGAAAAACACACCCCCTGAAAACAAACATAGAACAGGAATCCCAAGAACGGTAAAAACATTTAGAACCTAGGCCCTCTCTCCATCATTCAAGAGCTAAACCAGGCCCTTCACACCTTTGTTGTGTGGTTTTAATACACTACACCTCACCCACCACAAGCAGATAACCCACTTTCAAGGGTCAAAGCGGTATCTGCTCCCCCCACCCCCACCCCCACCACAAAAGGGCAGTGTGGTCAGCTGACCTCTGTCACCTCGGGCTGGAACTGAGGCCACCCAGGCCACAAGCTACAGGGCCTGGCAGGGAAACCCAGGTAAAGAGCATAGCCAGTGAAGGAGGAGAAGGGACAAAGATGACAGGACTGTCCACTGCCAGCTCCTGGCTATGAGTGATCACAGCAGGGGCAGTGCTTTTTCTCCATTTCAATGGGTTGTGACTTTTTTAAAGTCATTTTTTTTCCTGATGTTCCACCCCCTACATGTTGTTCTCTCCCACAAGCGCACACAACCCAAGGCTCCAATGTCTTAAAAGGTGCTTTTTCTGTTTTCGCAGACGAGATTAATTTCTTAACAAACCCCCCAGGGCATTTTATATTCGGGTGGGAGAGTCTTTTGACCACCAACGTGTCATGGAATCATAAGAGCTCAGCCTGCACAGTAGGAAGTGAATTGGGAAAAGCCCTGCCAGCCAGCCCACCATGTTCTCTAGCTCACGAAACCCACCTAGACACAGAGAACACCTCTGCAACCGAGAGTCAGGTCTAAGAATGGGGATGAACTAATGTTTCCCAGCTGAAGGCTTGGCTGTCGCTTTCAGACAGAAAATCCTACTCATCAGGGCACCCCTGGTGCCCCGAAACAGGGTCAGACTATTAAGGAGGAATTTCTATACATTTGGGACATTTGGGACCATTCTGTCTAGACTTTAGTTTGGTTGGAGCTTTTGTTGTTGTTGCTGGTTGTTCAGGTTGTGTTCTCTCTTCCTCCATCAAAAAAAAAATAAAATAAAAAATAAATTTGAAGCTGCATTTGTTTCCTGTTGGTGGAGCGGACAGAAGGAGGGTGTGCAGTGGAGGAGGTGTGTGGGGAGAAGGCTGATAGATGGAGCAGGGCCGAGAATATCCGGAATTGGAGAAAAGTGAGAAATGGAGCTTTTTCTTGGCTTCCAAACAGTTGTAATTTCTACTGCCACTGCTTAGATCCTGGGCACCAGGCATAGAGAGTGGGAAAAGGGGCATGTGACAACGTTGCCACAAATCAGGATTTGGCATTTAAATCCACAGGAAGCAAGAAGAATAGAGCGACTTCTTATTTATAGATTTGCAGATGAACTGAATGAGATAACCAAAATGCACTTCTCGTGTATCTGAAGGAGCAATTCCATTTTCGGACTTGGAAAGTTTCCCATAATTGAGTATCACCCGACCCCAGCAGCGCACTGCATCCCAAGGTTAAGATCAGCTTCCTGAAAACCAGGCAGAAGGCGGCTGCTCTGGTGGTAGCTCAACAATCATACTTTGAAGGACAGGTTGGTCCCACACTACATTTAACAGGATTCAGTTCATCTGATTATACAGTGCCTTGCTTTCTGGAATATGTAATCATCTCTTTCTGATGACATTTTAAATATCCAACTAGACAAATAATTGCAGCAATAATTGATAGCAGAGTCAAGCTGGAAGATCACTGATTGGCAGAGTCCCCACCGAAACAAATCTTTCTTTCAAACATTACAGGAATGATGTTTAAATCTAACTTTTGCTGATAAAGGCTCAAAATCTGATTTACTGATAAAGACTCTGCAAGAAAACCTGCACCTCAGCCTGTGATTACTTTGTAAGCTGTTTGAGAAGAATCAGGCAGTGTGATTTACATTATTTTATTGCCCATGAATAATTGCAAGGATAGTGTGGGTGGTTTGGGGGGAGCCACACAAGCAAAAGAAGTGTTGCTCCTAACGCAGCACTTCCTGAACAACTGGGAGCCAACCATCAAGGTTTACGGCCCTCTCCTCCTCTAATGTGTATCCCATGGTAGAGAAAGGGTCTTGCGAGGGAAGCACCGCCAAAGGAAGGCACACAAACGATCAGCTCCATTCAGGCCTCTCAAAGCTGGTTTAAATCAATGCCTCAAACTGGAATTCAAATCCCCCTGCCCTGTGCAAAGAGCACTGGACAGGATCAGGAGGACTGAGCTCAGATGAACCCCAAGTGATCTCAGGCAAGTCCCCAGGTCCAGCTGCAGCCCCCTTCAGCCCCTAGTCTGTTTCTCCATCCAAGGTAGAACCCTAATCAGTTGTTGTCTGTATCATGTGTTTTGATTGTAATGTTCAAGTTGTTTAGTTTTGGGGCACTGCTTTCAACAATTCAGACCCCATGGAATGCGCGATGGTCAGAAATAACTCACAGAAGATGCTTGTCTCTGGGAAACCTCAACTGAACGAGCTGGCATATTAGCAGACACAGATTACAGTAAGGGAAAACTAAAACAGAAGATGTATCTGAAAGCCTCAGCTAGCAACAAAGGCAAGAATTCAGGGATGAGATCTGAGCATTTGCCCAAAGTACCCGCATGAGACTCTCTTTTCATTCCCCCCCTTCCCATTTTCTTTCCTTCTTGTTCTTTCTTCCCTTCTTTCTTTCCCGCTTCCTTTTTGGAAAGGGGGTGGCATTTTTTCCCCCTTGAAACTGAACCATTATAAGCGAGTTCACCTCGTAGCTTCTGTTAAAAATCAGAAGCTTGTTAGATGTAATGATAATCTGCGCCGTGACACTTCCCGCATCTGAGGGGGCTTGTCGAACAGCTTTACTCTAATTTAGAGCTCCTCCGTTAATTAGAAAGCCCTCAGATTTTCTGCAAATGCAGGTCACTATTGACAGCTCACGCTTTTGATGCTTTGCCTATGACAGTTGTTGGGCTGTCCTTCCAAGAGCTGGCAGGGTTGTCCAAACTCTGACAGTGTCAGAAAATTTAGTCACCATGGCCGCTATGCAGGAAGTTACACACAAGGTGACTGTCCCCACACAGTGTTTCCCCACAGCCAACAAGCCTGAGGAAATCTGCATGCACATTCAGCTAAAAATAGCTCAAATTTCAATCCCCTTTCCTGCCTCCCTCCTTGCCTTCTCTCTTCCCCTTTTCCTTCTCCTTGCAACCTCTTGTCTCTCTTCCTTCCATCCTCTTTCTAGCATCTCCCTTCTGTCACCTTCCCTCCCATTACCCCCACCACACACACACATCAGGGTCCTCTGCTATTGAAAACGGTCACATTCACAGAAAGGGAAGTAGGTTTTACAAATAAACCAGGTTGCTTTTTATTGAAACAGCAGTGATTGTGGAACAGAAACTACCCCCGCCACCCCCCAACCTTCTTTTAAAAAAATATTTCCTATTTTTTGCGCTGGTCAGCAGCTGCACCTGGTGAGGTGGAGGTCAAGCCTGTACTTCCAGCATGGCTCACTTGTTTTTTCTTAAGGAAAGGGGGAACTGGAAGGGGGAGGAGAAAAGGAGGAAGAAGTAAGGAAAGGTTAGCAACTCAGGCAAAAATGCATATGGGGCTAAGGTTTTCTGCCCCTATCACCATTCCAATGGAAGACCTCAAAATTCCGGGAATTCTCACTTAGGAATAGTTCATTTTGGGGTATGTGCTGGGGTGGATAAGGGGATGGGTGATGAGTCCATGACCATGTGTGTGTAAATTTGTGCTTATTTCATCAAATTCATCTAAATTTCATCAAGTTTAGGCCAAGAAGGAATGCTGTGTGGCACTTGCCTAAGACTTGGCCAAAAAAGAAACCACTATCTAAGTCAAAATAGGATACATAAAAACTATTTGCACACCCCCACCAAGAACAAGGGACAGCCCTGGAAGAACAATATCCCGTGCTGCCATGGTTCCCACGTTGACTCCAAGTTTGACACTGGGCCCAATTCCCTAAGAAGACCCAGTCCTTCCTTGAGGTCCTGCAGACAAACGCAGGCAGCTAAGGATAACAGAAGCCTGGCCCTGCAGTTGCTAGCTTATGAAATACAACGGAATGGGATGGGGTGGGATGCCATAGGCTAGACTGATGAATTCACACAAACCCAGAATTAGATAATGTCAAAGCAACCAGGCAGGGTGGGGCAAGGCAACCCCAGCAAGATTCCCAAGAACAGCATCCCCAATAGATGCAGTGGGCCTCTAACCCCAACGGGGCCCACGCCCCCACCCACATCCTGTTGTTGTCACTTTGGCCATTGGCTTCCAGACACCAGTCCCAGGAAAACCCTCAGGGCCTTTAAAGCTAACTGACAAAACAGGATCGTGTGAGCCATGGCAGACTCTGTATTCCGTTAGACACTGCCTGTGTGGAAAAAATAAGAAAACACCTAGACCCAGAAAATAACGTGGAAAGTGGCAAAAACCAATCAACTCATTTCAGAAGAAAAACCCTTCATCCAACATCACCAAGCTCCTAGGAAGCTGTCCCAGCAACCTAGATATAAGAAAGGCTTGCTATTCTGAGGTGAGAAGTGCAGTTGCCTTTCACTCGGGACTGTCAAACATGGTCTATAAATACCAGCACTGCCCCTGGTGAACCAAGGGCTGAGCTCAACCCAGAGAAGGCAAGTGTTTCCCTAAGGTCACACAGCAATTCCAGGTCTTCCGGACAAACTCCATCTCCGCAACAGATGGCTTTGTCTTCTCTCGGAAACAGATACTGATACATCCCAGGAAGGCTAGAGAGTAAGACTGCATATTTTATTGTGTCCTCTACTTTCTCTCTCCAACCTTTTGCTCCTGCCCACCCCCAGCAACACACAAAGTCTGTTTAGTGTACTTAGGGATCTAATTCCATATCTACCCAAAGTTTCTAACACTCCTGTCTATCAGCAGGTCAACAGTACAGCACAGAGGCAAGCTGTTCTCCATTCTGAAGTGGTTTGACAAGAAGGCTGCTGAAGGTCAAGACATCCTGGGGAGGCTGGTGCTTGGGCTTTCAGGGTCACTGCTCTGCAGGTGGACCTTGGCTCATTTCCAGGGAATAACTTGTGATTTGTTCTCTCCCCCACCCATCAAATCAAGACACCAACCACAGCTCTACTGGCCCACCCTGGCAACCACGGCTTCTCACACAGCAAGAGAGACAGGGTGGCAAATGCTGTGCTTTACACACACATGTGTAGTTAAGTACTGAAGTAAGAAATTCAAGAAACTTACACTTACTCTACACATGCGCACATGCGCGTGCACACACACACACATACACACACACACTTTAAGAGATAATTTCTTAAGATTTACCCATTTGCAATACATCTGACCGGGAAAGCCTTGAAATTGTCCCTTTCTACAAACCACAAGCCCAGGTTTTGAAATAAATAATGCACAGAAATGAGAGGCATGATGGATTAGCTGGCAGATTATTATCAGACGTGTGGAGCTTCCAACTCAACATCAGGATTAGGACTGAAATTTCTTTCAGGAAGAATTTTATAACATTAGACGGTTGACCAAGGCATTGTGGCGTGACAGTCACAGAGTGATCGCGTCCCTTGACAGAATGTGTCCACTCAATGCCCCGTGAACGCCACTCGTGGGCAGACTGGGAAGAGTGGCCCATCTCTGAAACGTGGCCACTGCTCTGGCCACCACTCACTCTGTCTTTCATGTCTTCGCCCTTTTCCCTGCTAACAGAAATGGAATCAGAACAAATTAATATTTAATTTTGAGAGTCTATTCTATCAGAATCAAAAAGACTCAGGACATTCAAAGCTAAGGCAAATGCCCCTCCTATAAATCTAACGTCTCTATTCGGACGTTTCACATTTCTGTGAACAGTGAGTCTCCCTGCCATCCGTCCGCTACTTGCCACGGGCCTCTGCCACATGGCAGCGGTGGGGGAAGCCAGCGCCGCACCTCTAAGTGTGTGAAGGCCTAACCTTTTACCCATGTAATGATCTACTTAATATAATATTTTGTCTTTAATCAGAGAAAGAGTAAGATAATTTGATATCCCATAAAACTCCCTAACCTATATTTTGCAAGTCAATTAGCCAGTCCTTTCGCGTTAATGTCAGCACATCCCATGCTGCACCTCCAGTCAGGCTTTCGGGTGTCTGCGGCCCACACACCACACACCGAGAGTGTAAGAAGAAGACTTGGGAGGGAGGCCATGGAGTGGGCAGTTACTGTTTCATCATCTGTATGGAAATTGGGAAGTCATCTCCTCAAATGGAGATTATCTTCCCCTGGGATCCTTCTGGAGGGCTATAAATAATAGAACATACTAATCAACATTATATATTAAAAAATGAATACAGAATCAGATTAAGGAAAGACTACATTATACTGTAATAAAATCCAAAGCAAAAAGTAATAATAATAAAGAACAAAAAAACAAAGAGGCACGAGAAAGAAGTGTTAGCTGGTCCCCTTAAATTTAGCCCTATTCTCTGGCAGCCAAGCTAGCCTGAATAAGGGTGCTTGGGTAACCATTTCTCACTCCCTTATTTATGAGCAATGGCATGCAAAAAGCAAGAGGCTTAATTTCAATGCACTCAACTTCCCATCAACCCATTTACCTATGGACACTGCAGAAAGGTGAGTACCGGAAATTTATGAACGTTTTATGGATAAGAATCTGGTCTAAATATATAAGGAAGAACAGGGACACGTGGCACAAATCCAAAACACAAATGTTCCCAACTCCAGCTGTCCAGTAACATCTGCCTCTCAATGTCTTATGACTCAGTTTCCCATCTCTAAAATGGAGTCTCCTACTCAAGTCTGGGAAAACATGATGAGAAACGATTGGATTTTAAATTCTTAGATAGAGCCCTCTCTTTGTTATTACTTTTGACCTGGTTTTGAAAACACAATAATAATACTTATAAGGAGTTCTCGTTATGCAGAAACATTAACATTCCCCTTGAAGAGTGAGTGTGTCTCATTAGCTGTTAAAAGAGAATGTTTCTTTCTTTCCTTCTAGGAACATGACGAGTGAATCTGGCTATTTCATCAAAGCTTGTAAAAGACATCTGAGTCATCATTTTAACTAAACAATTTCTCCAAGAATTCAACCTATGGGATAGGAAAGAGCCATCTCTGTGGTGTGTTGGGAAATGCCATTGTGTTCTCTCTGATTCCCCTCCTCTGTCCTTGGCAATCCAGTTACAATCTGACAGCATTTAAAGATGACAGTACTTGGGGTAATAGGACAATGCCATAACAGGATTACAGCAGATGTGAAAGAAAGGACACACGTAGGTACTGTCATTTAGGTAATGTCATCTATGATCAGTTTTTGTTTCATTTTTTGCTGACACAGAAGTCAGTATCACTTATACAATTCATTGTAAACCCTGTTAGGGCTGTAAATAGTTTGCTTCCCCAATGAAAGGAAACACTTATTATACTGCAAGGGGATTCAGTAAAACTTTCTAGCTTTGGTTGATGTAAAAATTAAAAAAAATAAAAAATAAAAAATAAAAGAATTTCACACCATAGCCAAAGATTCAAAAACAGCCTGAAGTCACTACCACCCAAAATGAATTTATCTTCAAAGAAAGAAGAAAAAATTGCTGTTGGTTATAAACAATAGGTGGCCAAGAAGTTTCTGAAGGATGTCTCAGACCCCAATAACACTGTTGCTTCCGAGAGTTTGGGGAAGATAAAGTGGAAACACCTCACTAAATTCACATTGGGGGAGCGGTCAACACTAGTCTACCAGCCAATAGGGTCCTTGCCAGTCACTTACACTATTTCTCATTCCATTTCCTTTATGTCGTTTTGCCCACAGCACATCCAAATCCACATAATACCAGCCTTTGGAAGTCAGTTCTACTCTACTTTCCAATTAACTTCTGCCACTGTGAGTTTTTCCCCAAAGCCACCAAACTCTCCTAGAAGCTGTTATTCCTTTGCAGTGAAATGCACAGCTGCCCTGGCTGCCATTAAAATGATTTCCTCATTGTCCAGGACAAGGAGCCATGCTGCATGCCAAGGGATCAACCATAAACAAAAAATGCTTGTTTGACTAATGCTTGTCTCAAAAGAAAATTTTGCCTCTAGGAAGAAGTACCATGAAGGAGGCTGAAGAGATGTTCTGACCATCTCAAATCTGAACAGAGGCTAGTTTTCCTACAGAATATTCTGGGCTCACTAGGGTTTCTGCTTTTTCCAAGTTGGACTTTCTGTGCTTCCCTGGCTAATCTCCTGAGCCCACAGACCTTCTTTCCTTTCCAAATGCCTATCTACTACCCTTTTTCTCAATTTTCCTCTTACTCTATCCAAAAAAGTTCATTAAATTCAGGCTAGCTTACTAACACCCAAAGTAGGAAGATGCTATTAAAGAGAGTTCAAGGATATAGATTTTGGTGCCTACCTTGCTTCCTCACATCTAAATGATAAATGCCACCATGAAAAATTATCCATGCCCTGAATAATAATAATTCCCCAAAATGGATGGTCTGGAGGAGAGGGACAAGAGAACAATATGGAACCTGATGGGCTTTTGCTTCTAAACTTTATTCCTGTCAAGTCCCTAGCCATAATGTGGGCTCAATGAAAACTTTCCAAGACCTCAAAGTTCCTCTACATTAAGAACAGACCCACTCGCTAGTATCCTACAATGTTTGGTTCTACTCTGCTTGCGAAAGGAAACCCTACAGTCAACCAAGCTCCATGCTCTAGAACATATATATCAACATAGGAGAACTCAGGATGAAGAACATTACAGAAAGAATTCCAACAACCTGCCCAGCCCACCTCTGGACAGAACCCTCAATTCATGTCTCCTAGAATGCTGCCTTCATCCTCTGCTCAGAACAATTCAATAGTCTCCCATGGTCAACAGGATATGGTCCAGCTCCTTAAGCTACCATTCAAAGCTCCATAATCCGGCCTCACATTTCTATTCTAGGCTTGGTTCCCTCTCTTCCACCAGTGAAAATACTCTGCTCAAATAAAAATCCTCTCCATTCTCATTTCCTTTCTGGCTTTTCTTCTTCCTCTCTGACTTCCTGGAATCCTGCTCATGTTTCAAGGCCCAGCTAAAGGTCTACTAATCACCTCAGCATAAAAATCAATCTCTTCCTTCTTCAGCCTCATGGAACACTCATTTCCTGCACCACCCTGGCCTCATGTCCAGTCCTTACATTGCTGCTTACCTACGATTCTACTTAACTCCATGTCTCCCCAAAGTGCTTCTTAAGTACAGGGACACTATTCTCTACTTCTTTTAGTTTTATTTCAAAGTACCCAGGATAGCCTGTGATATCTGATAAACATATATCCTAGGAATTCAAAAAATAATGGTTAAATAATTGATTTACCTTCTTAAAAGGGAAGTTATTTTTCCAAATATCATTTCTGGCCATAATGGTAATTTTAACCATCTCTGTGCCCACAAACAGTTCCCTTCTGATATCTGCTTGAACTTCCAGATAAAAAAGGCAAGCTGCAGTAACACGTTATGCTACACAAAGATTAGCATTAATATCCACCCTCTTTAAACAGCCACCCCACACCCTGGAGAAGAGCAGAAGTGAAGTATGTGTGCCAACCAGAGCATGTGCCAGGTCAACCTGAGTCTGGCTGTCAGAGTTAGCAAAAAATAACATCTTTGCAATGTGAAAACCAACTTTAAGGTTGTACAACTCTCTAGCCGTGTTTTGTTGTTGTTGTTTTTTAAGTAAACTCTACCCCCAACGTGGGGCTCAAACCCATGACCCGAGATCAAGAGTTACATGCTCTACCGACTGAGCCAGCTAAGCAGCCCACTTTCCAGCTGTATTTTAGCCATGGTCATCTGCAAAGAAGTAAGGCTCAGCAGAAGCACATCCTGCATGCAAAAAGCTAAGTTCCAAAAACATACTTTTAATATTATTTTAAATCCAGTATCACTAAAAAGGACTTCATTTTGATGCCAGAGAACAGCAAGCACGGACATTCTTGGCTTCCTTTAGCCATGGGTGTAGTAGAGGGGAGGCCAGGCAAAAAACTAAGGTAGCAACTAATGTAACTATTATTTGTAATGTTGCCCATAATTCTCCAGGCTGGGCAGGCTGTTCGTATCAAAGTACCCTGGGCATCCTCCCTCTATCCTAACAGCCAAGACCCAGAGTCAGGCCACGTGGCCAGGTAGGGCCCAACAGTATGCGTGCACGGAGGTATTCCATGTTAAGGACCCAAATCTATGCAGCTTTAGCACGAAGCTGGGTTCAGAAAACACACTCCATACAAGTCTGCCAATAAATAAGTTCAGATATCACATTTATGCTACCTTAGAAACTCTGCATGAGAGACAAATTCGGAGAGAAAGATGGATATCAAAAACAAATAAAAACTCTCACTTTACAAGAATTCCCCAGACAATTACACAGTTAGCATCTCTACCCAAGGAGAAGATCTATCAATGAATAAGACTGACTTGGACACCCTCTCCTCTTTTTATTTATTAAAGCCCAATGGAATTCCATGCAACAAATACCCACCCTTTACTTACTCCTTTCCTCACACACTCACAAGTGCTCATGCATTTCTCACCCAAGTACACATGCTCTGCTCATGGTGGGTAACACCATCTCCGTCTACCTCTGCCTCTCTCCCAGTCATTATCAACTCCTATGAAATCTCCCCAGAATCCAAAGAGCATTATGATTTCCATGAAATGTACTTTGGTGCCCCACTCAGAGACAGCTGGAGTCCTGAGAAGACGCAAACAGTTAAAGGCTAGAGATAGACAGACAGCTTTCCATGCTGGTCCAACTCAAATGGAGTTTTTATTTTTTATCTTTATTGAGGCATAATTTACATACAACAAAAGTCACTCATTTTAAGTGTACAGTTGAATGAATTTTGCTCATTGTATACAGTTGTATAACCTCCACCAAAATCAAGATAGAGAACATTCCCATCACTCTGAAATGTTTCCTCCTTCCCCTTAATCCCCTCCCCTAATTCTGACCCTTATTAATCATTGATCTACTTCTTGTCACTATAATTTTGATTTTTCTAGAATTTCATATAAATGGAATCAACAGTATATCACCTTTTGTATTTAATTTTTTCATTGAGCAGAATAATGTGGAGACTGCTTCATGTTGTTGAAATGTATTAGTAGGTCATTCTTATACCTGAGTATTCCATTGTATGGCTGTACTACAATTTATCCATTCACCTACCGATGGACATTTGGGTTGTTACCACTTTTGACTATTATGAACAACGCTACAATGAACATTTATGTGTATGCGTTTATATGAATGCATGTTTCCATTTCTCTTAGGTAAATACCTAGGGCAACTCAGGTTTTGAGAACAGAGATAAGGTTTGGAATTTGAAAGTCCAGGGAGCCCCCATTTAATCACCCTGCAGCCAGCCCCACCTTTACCCCATTCCTCTGGGACTTCAGCTCCAAAGCCTGTATCCCAGCCATCTGTTTGGCTCAATTACCAAATGTCACCTTATTCCAAGCAGAAACCTCTCCATTACCCTAAGAAAGTGATAGAGACCTCAAAACTTCAGAGGCCCCTTCTGAGTCAGGGGCACAATTAAATGTGGTGTTGAGTGGCCTAAGAGCCCCCCACTAGGTTAGAGAAGGAGGTGGTTGACCTCCCCCATTAACTGTATAGTTGAACAGCAGCCAATGGTTCTGGAGATAACTTATACCTTGCCAAAAGGCCCTGGGAAGAAAGACAACATCAAGGCCTCTCTCAGACAACAGCCCAGGGGGAAACAGCTGCTGCCCAGTGCTGTGGACAACAGAAAGCCAGAGGAGGAAATGAAGATTCACCCTCTTCGCCCCTCCCCCACGCCCATCAGCTGTAACAGACCAGGGCTGGGGGACAATGGGTGAACGGGAAGCAGAAAGATCCATGAAGGAGCTAGAGCCTCACAACAGGAACCGCATGGCCCCAGGCAGTGGCAGAAGCAGATTAGGGGAAGACATGGGAGTAGGGGGGAAGTGGACAAGAGGGGGAAGCCATCTTAAATAGACAACAACTCAAGAAGAAGAAGCTGAAGAAAATGGAACAAAGACTGCTCCTGGCAATAAACTGAGAAAGAGAAAATGAAGCCCCATGAGTGACCCTTACGTGCGTTACTTAAGACACCCAAGCAAATCCTTATTCCCAGGGCAATAGATCCTTTAGCTAAATAGACTAAGGAAGTGTGAGGTGGGGAGACAGTAGTGCTGACAGAGTAGTATGGGATAGTGGAAGACACGGGGCCGGGAGCTGGGAGTCCTGGCTCCTCATCTATGCATTGCCACCACCCAGCCAGGTGACCATGCCTGGCCTCATCACCTCTCTAGAAACCCAATCACCCCACTGTAAACAAGGAGGTTGGAATAAATGATCTCTAATTCCTTAAGGTCTTACAACTCTCATGCTACATTTGCAGAGATACGCAAGAGGAGAGTAAAAACGGCCCTAGCTGAGATGAAATACCAAAAAGGAGAAGTGTTCATTCCAACTACCTAACCTCCATTGGCAAAGCCAAAGCCAGACTTGGGAAGATGGATGCTGGTTCTGTGATGACAAATAATTCCTGGCTCATAGTGGTGTACCACCACACTTCATTTCTTCAGCTAGAATAAAAAATTGACTCATCTGAAAAACGGGAATAATAATGGTACGTGCTTCATAGAGTTTCTATGAAAAGAAAATGAGTTAATATTTGGAAAGTACTTACAACAGAGTAAGTGCTCTGTGAAAGAAAACACATACCTCCTGGTATTTATTACTTACACCTCAGCAGAAATGAGGTCATTAGCCCCTTTCCCAAGAGTAATAGAAAAGGATGAGGGAGGGAGAGAACAGAAGAAACCATGTGAAGCTGGCGAGCAGGGTCATTTGAGAATGCAGAGTAGCTGGAACCTGATAGGTGCCTGTATATGACAGATGGATGGACAGACAGACAGATGAAAACTGAATGGACAGTGACAAAGTGGGGAGGATACAGACAAGGGGGCCTTCACCTCCTTTATAATTTTGGGACAGATGATCTAGTCCACCTGGCAATGCATACAAATCATTTTATTCCCACTGAGAAATAAAACCTAACTTTCCACCACCAAGAGAGTCTTCCGAAAGAGGCCACCTGAGCAAACAGCCACAAACCAGGAGATCTAACCCTCCTCTTCCACCCCACCCTCACCCCCACCCAATCAGAGGCCAAACCCTTCCTTGGGGCCTTTGATAAAAGCAACTGTTAGTTTGCACCAGACCAATTCTTACAGTGTGTACTTTCTAAGAGTGGATGCCATATCTCTTTTCTGGCCGATGCTGGGTCTCTGCACTGACATCAGCTACCTGTTCTTACTTATGCACCTGGGACACACCAGCTGTGTATCTCTTTTCAGCCCCATCACTCTAGTTAACCTCCAAGTCCTGCCTAGCTTCCTTTCTTCTCATAGCAGTGGCTCATCCATCAGTACCTCAAAGCAGAACCCCCTAGAAATGAGTCTGGTTCAGCTAGTGGAAGCAGTCAGGTTGTCTTCCAGGTTGGGGAGCAGACATTACGTGCCTGATGCGGCTCCCTGTGGTTTGAGAGTCTGGGACTTCCCTGAAGGTCAAAATGTTCAAAAGGGAACTTCAACTGGCACATCTACATAAAAGATGCTTGGCAAACTCCAATTCCCTTCCTGCTCAGGAATGGGCAATTCAGTACTCTCCCTTCGCCCCAAAGCCCATGCCGCTGTGGGAGCCTGGGGCAGAGGTGGCACACTGCACGCTCCAGGCTCTAAACGGTACTGCCACTTATCTGAGAGTCTCCACATTACAAAGACGTTTTCGTTCTTCTCAGAATATTTTTTTTAAATACCTAAGAAACACACTACAGATCCAAGAAAGACTGATAGAAAAGTGAGGAACAAACTAGAGAAGGAGGCCAGGGCCACCCTCTGTTGTGAAAACCTGATTGATGATGAAGGCTTTGAGGACCACACAGTGGGGGGTGGGGAATGAATGAACAGTATGCGTATGTGAGGGAATACTTGGGGAACATGCACTTGCTCATGAAATCCCCGAATACTAGGACCAGGGAGGGTCCCTGGAAGCCGGAGAAACAAATTATGACCTCTACAGTGGAGGTCCAATAAACCCATTTACAGAATGCCTTGCCCAGCAAGGTGGTGCAGGCTGCCACAGATGGGGGAAAGGGAGAAAGTGGACTATCCCGAAGGCTAGCCCTGTGAGGCAGGTGTCCAGGCCACAACCAGGAGCTTTTGGAAACCATTTCCCAGGCAGAGACAGAGCTGTTGCTGACCATCTGATGAGAAATCTGCTGTTGTCCCCTGGTCCACACTGCACACACAGCCAAAGTGAGCTCAGGGTAGCAGCAGGCAGAATAGGAAGAGAGAAATAGAACGGCCCCCTTCCACTTTGCCACCGGTTCGAGACACAGATCTGAGCCAGCTACCACTTCTGGAAGAGCCTGCTGAGTCCATCTCTCCCCTCTCGTACAAACCTCTCTCCTCACCACCTTCTCTCTCCCACCATCCATCAGGGGCCTGGGCCATTGCTGGAGTGCCAACTCTGAATTAAAGTCCAGGACGGCCAACCTTCTGCATTCCATCGTGAGCTCTCTCCATGCTCCCAGGAGGAGTCCTAGGCCAAGTCCTTCCTCAAACCTCCCTCACTGTATGCAATAGCAGGAGTCCTGAAAAGCAGTATGTAAACGGAATTTTTGGAAAGCACGGCCCATTTTCCTATCAACAGTGATTAAGAGGTGAGTGAACACAACTTAGCACTTAATTTCTGTCTTCATCATAGTGTCTCTATAGTTACTTCACCAGAAGTCTTTGCTTCCAAAGGGACTCTAAGTTCTCAGAGGGAAGGAAGCATGCTCTCTACTTCTCTCCCAATTCAGCACGCACATCTATCTGCTCTGCAGACACCTGTTGGCCAGCACATTCTAATTCTCTTGAATCATCATCTCTAAGCTAGAGCTATGAGTCAATTTCCTTGCAGCCTTCCTTTTCCCTACCAAAGTCCTTCCATGGAGTAGTTAATGACCTGTAAACACTTACTCAGCTAGAGAAACATTGCCCTGGAAAGGAACACCACTGGATCCTTTTGTAAATTGAAAAAAAAAAAAAAAATCTTTCGTAAAATGAAGTATCACCTTTTTACTGCTCTATTATATACATTCAAATTTTTCACACTATAGACAACTAGTATTCAAGGATATAAAAACTATCTTCAAGTCAAACCCTAGAAACTAGCCCTCAATTTAGTAAGTCAGGGGAATATCAGAGAGTTTGGACATCTAGACTCAAATGCCAGCTCTTGAATTGAATTGGAATGTTCCAAGTAAACAAATACATGGCCTCTAAAATCAGGCATCAGCTAGAGACTTGGTCAGTTACCACCTACCTCCTCGGCATGGTAATGATAATGACCATGATGATGATAATGATGCTGCTGCTGCTGATGATGATGATGATGTTGATAGCTTGCCCTGAATGGCTCTTTGCAGCTTAAGGAGCAATTTAACAAACTTTACTTCCTTTGAAGGCCTTCCAGACCAGTCTTCTACTCCCCCTTTCCTTGTGCTACCCCCTTACCTTCACCACACTTTTCCCCCAGAGGACCCCATGACCTCTTTTGTTCCATTTGTCCCTTTGCTGATGATGGGACAATCATCTGCTAGAAAATGCTCAAAAGGGTCCTGTGCACAGTCCTAATGAAACTACTGCATCAGCTGAGGGCCATCATGAGAACCCACAAAGGTTTGGGCATTGTAGATTGCTGTACACAAAACCTGACAAGCCCAAAGAGGTGAGGGACTGGGACCCACAGAGCAACCCTAGAGAGTCAGGTCTGGTCCTTTGGGAAAAGACATTGCTCGGAGAAAGGCCGGGGTGAGTCAGAAGTCCTTGAAGGAGGGGGTGAGGGGAGTTGAGTCAGATTCTAAGCAAGAAGGGCCCCTGGGTAGATGGGTGTGTGGTTCTTCAAGGGGACACCGCAGCCCTGAGTGCAGAGGTGGTGAGTGGAGATAATGCCCACAGTGATAACCAGCAGGGCCCTGGAAGAAGAGACCCTGGACACTGGGCACAGCCTCAGGGACAGCTCACAGGACATGTGGCAGTGTGCTCCAAGGAGATCTCCTCCCCACGGCGACCCCCTATCAGTGCCTACCAAGCACACAAGATGCACACCCAGGCTGGGCTGGACACAGGGGTCCCTACCAGGTTGCAGGGTGTGCACTGAGGACATGGGCAGGGACAGCCTGAAGCATTGCACCATCCTGATAGCGGGAAGGCACCACAAAGCACTGGGCTCCCCTCTACCTCCTTCCCTTCCTAGAAGTGGCCTGGGACATTCATAACATAGCTGCCTCTGACACCTGCATGTTTTTGAATTTTTATAGCAAATAGGTTGAGTATGCTAAAGAGAAATGAGCAGAGGCAATCTGACCTACCCATCTATTCCCCTATGTGTATGAACAGGAAAGAGAGGGGAGCAGGCTGATGGGGACAAGGAGGCCAGAAGCCAGCGCACTGCAGAGGTCATCTCTAGGACCGAGGTTGTGCCGGGCCCACCCTATTGTTGTCCAGGCTGCTGATTCTCTGAAGAGCCTCTGAAGAGCAACTTTGTTGCTAAGGGAGTCCTCTCAAATTTATGTACTAATACATATGTATCTTACACATATATCAATATCAATAAACCTTGATCAAACTCAGATGATTGTCCAACTCATGCAGAAACTACATTTCTCTAATAGAACAGGAAGCAGGTAGGGTGAGGGGCGTGAGGCAGGAGCAGCGTCTCTTCCCCATTTTCCCTTCCTTCAACTCTCTCCAAAAATGGGCACTGAAAGGGAAGAACACCATAGCAACAAACCCATTTATCTTTGCCTTTTCTGGGAGATGACCCTGTGGCCCGTCCCCTGGGACTCAGTTTCCCGGGGCTGCCATCACCCTCTCCCATCTGTGGGCCCGAACCAACAACCTAGAGACAGTGTCTGGTCACAGAGTCTGAAGGAGGAGGGGGAACTCCAGCCAGATGCCACGCAGCACATGGTCAGCGGACAGTGCCCTCCAGTGCTGAAGCTGAAGTCAAAAGACTGCCATGCCTCGTGCCTTCCAGAACACTACCCTCGGGGGAAGACACACATTCTTTAACACCTCGGAGACAGTCGAGCGGAACATTTCTTCCCAGTGGACAGGAAAGCTAATTATTCCCATTTTACAGATAAGGAGCCTGAGGCTGAACAGAGTTGATCAACTTGTTTCAGGCCACCCCACCAGCGGCTGAACGAGCTCAGATATACCTGGCTTTAGAGCGCAAACTCCTTCAAAGTGTGGCCTTCTCAAGACATCATTTGCTAACCACTCTGCACCTACTCACAGGTGTCAGTGAACCCCAGGGACTGAGATCCCCAAGACCAAAGCATGGACTGTAGTAAGGAAAACCGCTCCACTTCAAAGGGGGTAGCTGCTGTGAAACAGCTCTGGGCCCACACCTGGGCCCCAGCGTGTGGCGGGGAAGGGGACGTATCTCAGTTCTGCCATCTCAGTTCTCTCTCTCCGCCTCTTCCCAACCCCTAACCTTCAAGACTCCAAGACCCTGTGTCGGCCGCCCACACACGGCTCCAGCAGCTGGCCGGCAGCCAGCAGGCCTGAGACTCAGAGAGAGCAGGCGCCAACCTGACTCCTCCCAGGGCAGGCCAGCCCGGGCCAGCCCTCCAGCCAGGGCACCCACCCCACTGCCAGGCAGTTTGCGCTTGAGCTGGCTTTTGTCTCTTCTCTGGTCTGCTGCGGCTCCCCTTGCTCCTTCTCCTTTCGGCCCTCTGCCCAGGCCTGCCTGAGGCTGCTTGCCAGAGCGATTGCATGTCAGGGCTATACCCAGGGCACTGAGGGCTGGGACTCCCACAGTCCTGCTTCTCTCCCCAGGATGGAAAACCCAGAGGCCGGGGAAGGTCTGGGGGTACCCCTGGGTGGCAGAGGGACTGGTCTGGGAGAGGTGACCCTGAGAGTCAAACTCCCAAGTCCAGCCAAGGCAGGGAGGAGGAGGAGGAGGAGGAGGAGGAGGGCAGATGAGGCTCCCTGGGACCAGTTCCTTCAGGCAGAGTGCCTCCGACTTCTGGCCTGTGAACCGCACCCCTGTGGGCTGACAGACATGCCTTCAGAGCAGGGTGGGGGAGCAGCCGTGGCCTGGCCAGGGCACTAATCCCTGGCAGGAGTGCACATCAGAACAGGCAGCCTACCCAAGAGCCAGGCAGCCAGTCTCTGTGGTAGGAAGAGAAGGAAAGGGAGGCCCTGTGAAGGATGTAGGAACAGCAGGAAGGACCAAGGGTACCCCAGTACTCCCCACCCCCAGGACCAAGTCCAGAGGCAGGCTGGTGACGCCACCTATAGAGGTGTAAGGCTGCTGGGCCTGGAACGTCAACCCGGAGCTCAGAGTGGGGCACGTGGGTCCAAGCTCCTGGGGTGGGGGTGGGGGGGGTGCGGGGCAGGGTGAGCACTCAGAATCCCAGAACTAGGTAGATGAAGGCTCCAGAATCATCACCTCCAATCACTTCCTGGCTGTGTAATCCAGAGCAGCTCTTTTAGGTCTCTGAGCCTCAGTCTCTCCATCGGTAAAATGTGCATGACAACACTACTGCCAGCCTCCTGGGGTTGCGGCGTATTCTCACCATAAGCCCCATACTAGCAAACATTTTCACCCCATAGCTAATTGGCCATAAGGCAGATCTTGCCATAAAAGACAAAATCACAAAAAATAAAAAAGGGACATTCATTTAGAAGTACATAATGAAACATGAAAATGAATAATAAAATTAAAAAGACTTTATTGCAATGTACAAAATAGTTGAATACATTCAAAATGTATAGTGTTGATTCACGGCAATACTGTGCAAGTAACTGATTTTATTTTGTGGGTTGTACCTAAACATTTCTCTTCAATGGCTTTCATTCATAGCATTATACATATTTTTGCTTGTTGATTCATCTCATGTACCATCCCATCTTTTTCTTTTCTTGCTAAAATTTCTTCCTTCACTAAGAGAGGCACCAGTATCCAAATAGTAGGATGCTTATGTATAACTGGGCTTTGTATTGCATTGTGAAAGCCTTCTACACTGCTGTTTGTTCTTGGCATATTGTCACTTGTCTGTTGATGACATTCCAAAGTTCTATGGGAAATGTGGGTTCAAAACTCTGTGCCACCATATAGACCAGTATGAGAGCTAAGATTTATATCGTGTAAAAATGTGAGGACTGTCTCAATGGAGAAATGAAACCAAACTGTCAACCAGTTTTGTTTTGTTTGTTTTTTTTACCTTTTATGGCAAAGTTGCCTTCGGGCCAATTAGTTATTGCAGCAAAAATGCTTGCAGCAACAATGATGTCTAGGCAAAGATGTTTATGGTGAAATTACCTAGAAAAAAACCAGTGTCTGGAGCTCAGGAGCTTCTGGAGCTTGATAACCTAGCAGAGGGGGCTCACGAGCACTTCTGGGGCTCGACATCCTTGTGTGAGCCACGGGGAAAACCTGGACTGCTTGGCCCAATCACAGCTGACTCAATCAACGGTAGTGGTCTCCAGCCACCACGTAAGCCTCTCCCATACAAGATGCCTTTGGTACACGACTTCCAAACCTAGACCTGTTTCTGGAAAAGTGTCAGGAACTATCCAGTTTTGTACTTATTCACATCATTGTTCTGAAAATGCTACATTCATTCTGCTTGAGAGTGAGGGGCAGCCAATTTCATTCATTTGTTCCACACATGTGTTGTCAATGGTAGGGAGAACAAAAGGAAAATAGCTGCCTTTTTTGCCCTCAAAGAGCTCACAGTCTAGCGGCTCTAATCCTCAATGATCTGTAAACAGACATTCAAGTGTCCCAAGAAGCCATGGATACTTCAGGGAAATGGATGCTTTTGTAATAGAATTAGTCACTTCCAAATGGTCTATAAGTTCTTTTTCAGGTGCTCACCTGGGTGGCCAGAGCTAAAGGCCTTCCAAAATATTATATTGCTTCCTTAATTCCAGCAACGGGCTCCTCGCACCTGAAAGTTTAAGCAAGGGAGCAGGAAGACAGAACTCTGAGATGTTACACCAGCCTCTCTGCATCCCAGAATGGCCTCTTCTGGTTATTTTACCAGTGAATGATGGAAGGGGGTAATGTCACGTTTCTTTCCACAAACTCGTGTTGCACTCACTAGGTGAGATCTCAGGCTACCAGGGTTTTAGCGAGGAAAGGCCAGATCAAAAATAAGCCTCGCTCCACAGAGAAGCTTTACCACCAGAGGTCCTGGAAACCTGACAGCTTTGCATGTTGTAACAACACAACTCAAGACTATCAGAATCATATAAATATTTGTATAGATATTTATCAAGGCAACAATCAGCTATCAGGTCCATCCAAGTGAGCTGATGTGCTTACAGTCTATTATTGTCCTGATCTGTGAAAGTCGGTGCAACAAAGCAACACACAGCAGATCTGCTGAGTTCCAAAGTCAGGGCGTCGGTAAATAGTGCAAGCGCACTGGCTTCCCTCCCTGGCTCTCCTCTATGGACTGTGAGCAAACGGAAAAATAAACCACTGGAAAAAGTCTCAGCCTAATAAAATTACAGACAGAATAACTTCTTCGTGGAATTCAGAAGAGTAGCACAGTGGGTTCCTGCTAGCACATATTCACGCTTGGCCATCACACACTTTGTACACACAACTCCCAGATCTCAGGTATTGCTCTGGAATTGTCCCCAGTCAGCTTCCTCCCCTTATCCTCCACCTACATCAAAAAATATTATTCACATCCAATCCCGTGCTTTCTTATATTAAAATAGGCGTTTAAGAAATACCAATTTAAAAAAATTTGGCTCTGCTCATGGTAATACAGTAGAGCAGAAAAAGCATTCAACTGACAACCAAAGGACATAAATTCTAGTCCTGTCACTAAGAAGCTATGTGACCAGGAGGAGGCACTTAATCTCTAAGAGAGTCAAGTTTCTCATGGGTAAAATGAGCTGGGGGGTACGGGGGGAGGGGGGTTGGTGTGCAGGGGGAGGCAGGGTGAGCAAGACACAGAGAGAACACTAGTCCGTCCGGGGCTCTCAGAACAGTGAGACCTGTTGCTTACTCTCTTCCAAACCCACCTGTCTTTAAGGGCCCGGGCCCATCTAGGGAAGCCTGCTACTTGCTTGGAGCAAAACCAATGTGTCTGTCATGTTAATATGCACGGAATGTGTTTAAATAAGGATCAAAGCTAGTCATGAAGGTATCTGTAGGGAAGGGAGCAGACCCAGATCTACTCACTGCATTTGCCTCAGGGGTGGGGGCCACCTCCTCCAAACGAGGTTTGGGAGGGGCCCCAGCACCCTCATCACGTTGGCCCCATTCTGAAGTCTCGGCAGTCTCCATGCAAATGGAAGCACAGACTGAAGTTCAACCAGGAGAACCAAGAGAGAAAAGGGGGGCAGCTGCAAAGGAACCCCAATCCTCCAGGGATTCTGACTCTCACCATCCACCCCAGCCTGGGCAGCCATTCGAGGGCCCAGACTTCTCCTTGGACACAGCCAGCTCTTGCTTCCTTTAAGTGCTATTAACAACTTCCTGTATACCTTCCCCTCCGTCTGTTCCCAGGACAGGGCAAAAGCCTCCTGTCTAGTGGTTAGACTTCTCATGCACTGCCCAAGGCGGGAAAGGAATGTGTGGCGCTCAGGCCTGCTTGCCATCCACGCTCCCACACCAGTGGCTTTTCAGGGTTTATGGTTGGTTTCCACACCCAGGAATTCCGACCTAGCTCTGAAAAACTTCATCAAACACCCAGGTGGCTCTGCCAGGGAAAACTGACATTTTGTAAGGACTCATTTATCCTGCCAGAAGATCTGGGAGATAAGATACAAACCCAGCACCCACTGAGAGGGACAGTATTCTGGATCTTTCATCAGAGTTTAATTCTTTTTGCAACGTTTTTAAACATTTTTTTTAATGTTTATTTATTTTTGAGAGAGACGGAGACAGAATGCAAATGGGGAAGGGGCAGAGAGAGAGGGAGACACAGAATCACAAGCAGGCTCCAGGCTCCGCGTTGTCAGCACAGAACCTGACACACGGCTGTGAGATCATGACCTGAGCCAAAGTCAGACGCTTAACTGACTGAGCCACCCAGGTGCCCCTCTTTTTGCAAAGTTTTTTAAATTAAACAATAATTTGCATTTATCTAAACCTTCTGAATATTGATTATCAACTATTTATCAATTTAAAAAAGAAAGAAGAAGACAGGGCACCTGAGTGACTCAAGTCAGTTGAGCGGCTGACTTCAGCTCAGGTCATGATCTCAACAGCTCGTGAGTTTGAGCCCCGCGTCGGGCTCTGTGCTGACAGCTAGGAGCCTGGATCCTGCTTCAGATCTGTGTCTCCCTCTCTCTCTGCCCCTAATCCACTCACATTCTGTGTCCGTCTCTCTCAAAAGTAAATAAACATTAAAAAAAATTTTTTTTAAAGAAGAAGAAGAAAGGAGAGAGGAAAGAAGGAAGGAAATGAAAGACACTGAATGAAAGGCCCACCAGACCAAAACCCCACATTTGCCACTGCCTACTGGAAGCATTCACGGCTTTAGGTGGCACATTCTAAGAACTCTGAAAAAGCATCATTCAGCCTACACCACCCCTGTACCACAGGGCTCCGGTCTCCTTTTTGACTTACACTTGCTTAGCAGGACAAGACAGACATGCCCACTGAACCTTCACACAAGCAAACAGGACCCAGGGCTCACACCGCACAGCAGCTTCCCCGACATCACGCACAGCTACCGGCTGGCACACATGCAGGAGTGATGATGAACGCACACAGCCTTCCAGAGATTTGTCTGGCCCACCCTTCCCTTCCTAAGTTGCTTCAGGGTTCACCCAACCCAGCCACCCACTGCAAAGGGAGACGAGGCCACCGATCTGAATGCCAGAGTATTACACACACTTGAACCTTCCACCTTGCCAGCCCACTTTCCCAAAGAGGAAGGTACAATAAAACAAACAAGTCAACCTCTAACTACCTGTGGTTTTCATATTTACACTAATGTTCTCCTTGCAACGGGAGCTCAGCATCCTGGAACCCAGGAAAAGTCAAGTCAATAGAAAATGCAAACGGAAGACCAAGTCTGCTAAAACGACCAGGTTCATGTCTGTCTTCCCCAAACCCTCCTCTTCAGAGCCTTCTCTCGCCATTGCAGAGAGGCAGGTGTGAGCCCAAGAAACAGGTACTGCTGCTCACCAGGAACTGTACCAGAGGTATTTGCTGAGAAGCTCCTCCAAGTTAACATTTCCCCTGGTGCTTAGGGGCTATGGCAATAAATTCTTGAAAGTATATAGAAAGGCTGAATGGCAGGCACATTTCTGCCCCTGCAAACCCTCAAATATCATACTAATTCCCATCACCTGCCTCCCCGAGCAGTGAGCACTCCCACTGACGTCCCTGCTCCCAACTGTTCCAACAGATCTTCCACCAAAGAGCAGCCTTCTGCAAGCCCCGACCGTCTGCCCTGTGGGCGGGCTGTGGAACGGATGGAGAGCCGGGAGGGGGGACGCCTGGGTCTGAACCCTAAGTCCATCCTGTAGCTGTGTGAGATCAGACATGCTCTTTAACCTCTCTGGGCTTCACATACCACCTCTCCTGCCTCTTCACAAGGTCACTCATGAGGTTAGGCTCATATCCGACAATGCTCCTCAAAGGGCTTTTCCAGAACCATAAAAACATACTGTAATTTAATTTCTATTCACATTATTAATAGCACAGTGGATGTTTAAAAGGGATGGGTCCGGTTTTTCATAAACCAAACAAAAAAGCTACAGGGTTGGCAAGAAGGGAAGGAACAGATACTCAGAAACTGCTTCAAGGTCGTCCCTTGGAACCCCATTCTTCCAGATTCTTCCAAATGCCTACTGCAGTAATAACAGCCCCAAAAGAGCACACCACTTTGTCAGGACTTGCAGGTGAAATGTGTTGGAGCAGCTGTCAACTTGGGGAAAATCACTCATCGGGTAGTCAACCAAGTGGGGCTGCTTTCAGCTGGACAAACACTGCATCTGCAACCAGGAATGAGAGCTTTTCTGTCCTTCCCTTGGGGGCCAGATCAACCCTCCTTTACCTTCTTGTCCCAACCAGCAGGCCTCCTTCTCCTCAAAGGCACACCTGTCCACCCTTCCTCCCAGCTCCCTCAGCTCTCTTTCAGTGGACTGAGACCTTCCGGCCACCAAAGCAAGAGTATTTTGAAACTACAACCTGTCCCATCCACCCCTCCCTCCCAGAGGCAAGGCCCCAACATGGCCAGTCTGTGATGAGGAGGGTAATCCTCCATCTGGGTCTTTAATTTTAGATGAAGTCATTCGTGGCTGCCTCCCAAGGGGAAGGGCGGGCTACAGATACGGCCAGGAACAATTCCACCTGAGGGAGGGGGCCGGTGCCCCCCAAAACAACAGTGAGCAGAGAAAGTTCACATCCAGAGAACACCCGGGAGCAATGGCAGGCCCACCTGATTTATCTGCCAGACACTGTGAGGGAGGTAGGGTGGCATTCGGTAAATATAACCCACAAAGGGTGCTGCGGGGCATACGGGCCACCACACTAGTCTCTGCAGCTGGGGTAAAAGCAGATGGTGTCAGAGGACAATGAATTACTCAGAGGCAAAGAATCTGTTGTTAGCACACCTAAAAATCCCTTTTTGCTAGCCACCATTTGACACCCACCACACAAAATCAGAGAGGTGGGAGGGGACACCTGGGCCCCCAAACAGCTTGTCATATTACCCAAATGCCGACGCTCCCATTCTGTCCAAGGGCATGGAGGGAAGGCAGCTGACCACGGACTGGGGCTCTGGCCCCCTCATTTAATTAACTCCCTTTGCGTCATAGGAAGCCACCCTCACGGGCAAGAGCTGTGGGCTGACTTGCCACATCTCATGCCCCAGGGCTCTCTCTGTCAGTGGCTTCCATTCCAGTCTGTTAAAATCCCCTGGAACCCTCAGACAGCCTTCCTCAGATCTCGGACGGAGCCGGCTGGGAGTGCCACAGAGATAAAGCCAAATGTGCCAAGCCTCGACCCTCCAAGGTGACAAAGACCTCACTAGACTGTGTCTTGTCTTTTCAGGCTCAGTGAGCCAGCCCAAGCTGGCATGCTGCCTCCCAGGAAAGCCCTGGCTATACAAACACACCCAAGTGCCTTTGTGTGTCTCTGCTCAGAAGACTAATGATAAAGGCAGCTCACGAAGGAAACGAAGGAAATGGCCGTGCCCAGCAGCCTCCGAAATTGCGAAGGCAGCATTCACCACCGCTGATAGAGCCCCCTCACGTTTCCTCCTAAACGCCCGATATATATCCATTTTTCTGTCAGCAACCTCAAATCATGTCTATAATGCTGAGATTTATACATGGGTACTTATAAATGTTATTTCATTATAGCCTCTGCAAAACTACCTTTCCGCCTAAACGTTCAATTAATGTAATTAAATTGCTACCTGATAGCATTATCTAATTTAACTTGGGATCCAAACTATTGAAAAGCATGTGCCTTTTAACACCCTGACTGGTAAGGCATGTGATGAACAGAGCAATAAACATGTTGGCATAACTGAGCGGTTTAAAAATAAATTAGCAAACTATAAAAATAAACAGTTACATACATATGTACTCAATTATGAACTAACTCTAATTTTTGTTCTGAAATACTGTCTTTGACCTTAGTCATAAACAAGCACTATTAAAAAAACATAATATCTCAACAGACAGGAGGCCAAGGATTAAACACTCTTCCAGTTCAGCAGAATGCAAAACAAGGCACCAAGAAAAAGGAGAGGAGAGGAGAGGAGAGGAGAGGAGAGGAGAGGAGAGGAGAGGAGGGAAGGGAAGGTAGAAAGGCAGAAAGGAAGGGAAGGAAAGGAGGATGCAAAGAAAGGAAGAAAAGAGAGGGCCTGTTTTGCTTAAGAAGCTCAAAAAATGTCTACAAAATATACAAAGACTGCTATGCTCTTGTTGATTTGAAGCTGCTCCTGTTTGAGCCAGAAAAGTTAAAACCTGGTGAAGTGCTTTTGCATTTTCAGATGTTTGGGAGTCTCTCAAGAAAGAGGGCAGGGAAGGGGAAGCACTATTTCCAAATGCAGCTGTTTGAAAAGCTCTCTGTCTGCATAACAGTCTCTGCCATACAGGGCTGCCTCCCCACCTGAACTAAGCTCGCTGTCCTAAGTCTGCTACTGCCTCTTAGTCCTTAGCTTTTCTAAGACATATGGCAGAAATGTGGAAATTGTCTTCCAAATAGCACAAGACAGAAAAGGGAGGGGGGGTGGAAGGGGGAAGGAAGAAGCAAAATCAAGCTGTTGAAACTGTATACAGGACACGTTTTCACACTAATCCAGTGCTCCTATAACAAAGGACAGCATACTATGGGATAATTATTATGGATTATTATTACACTTTCTAAAGCTAAAGAACAAAAAAAAATCGCAAAAGACATATTACACACGCAGATTTCTAAAGCTTTAAAATCAAATAAAATCATATGGCCTTCGGTGTTAGTTCCTATGGGGTTACGGGTAATACCCTAACTGAGCAGGGCATATACAAACATAAAAAAGAAATCACAATAAACCTAAGATTCTCTCAGGTCATGGTGCTTGCTGCCCTTTATTTCACAAACAAAAGTAGTTGAGCAACAGCTAAGTAGTTATTCATCTCAAAGAGCCAACCTAACATGCTAACTACCCTAGGGTCATCTACCAACCCCCCATCCAAACAACGACTACCAAAAATTACATAAATAAAAAATAGGATGAAACTCAAACTCAGCCACACTTGTTTTAGAATGTGGCAGACAAGGCTTGATGAGAAAGAGAAGCCAGAGAGAAGCTTCTTGGGGGACACAGAATTATGCCTCAGGCCATTCTCCCTGCAGTAGCAAAAGGGGCCAACAGGGCAGCGTAGCCACTGAGTCTGACATTGTCAAAAACGAGGCAGTTGCCAGCTGCTGCGAGACAAACATCCCCAAGACACATTTGTAAAGGAATGCAGTTGTAAGTTTATGGAACAGCGAATGTGGAACTGTGTTGGACTTTTCCCTTTCTAAAGGGGACATTGTTTTCCTCCAGGATGGGAAGGATATATTCGGTAGGCAAAGGATCTCAAGCACTTCAGCAAAGTGGTCAAGAAGGGGCATAGCTATGAGGAGGGAGATGTCAGGAACCCATCTCCACTTGATTCAGGAAGAGGCTGGTGCTTCCATATCTAGGACCATGGGAAAGGCTGGAGACCTTTGGATTTCCCCTAGAGCCTCTTTGACAACAGGCTGGACCTTTAAGTTGGCAGACTAGACTCTTCTGTGGGTTCTCCCTTGAGCCACCTAGTATTCCAGAATGATTTGTGCTACACGTAGCACAGCCAGCACCTTGGAAGAGATAAAGAGAAAACTAAGGCTAACTTGATAGACGTTAAATTCATTGCTCAAAACGCTGCTACTTGAGGCCTTTTGATACTTGAGGGCAAAGGAGCACCACCTATGATAAGGAACCTATTGCTGACAAAAGATGTTCACCTCTGAGCCCTAAAGCCTAGAAGATGCCCTCAACACAAAAGTGACTCAGAAAAAAACGTTCTCTCTTGTTTCTCACCGAACTCTTAACGTTGCCAGCTTTTGCTCTAAAGAATCAAGCTGAGGTCAGTGCAAGAAAGCAATTTGTTTGATTCAGGCCCTTGCAAATTACCTCCAAATAATTTACTTGGTCTCAGCTTTGGCTAGCTTGGGTGTAATAAGAATTCCAAGAATTATTTTACTTTTCCATTAGAGGGCTCTCCTCTCTCCTTTCAAGGAAAAACACTCTATCTGCCAGCCAACTTCTTTCCAGGAATGGGGAAAGGGAGGAGGAGGACCTATGGAAAGGAGGACAACAGATTTCCATAAGAAATTCCAAACCCGGGGCGGAATGGCAGATCTGGGCACAGCAGAGCCACGGAGACATCTTCAGAAAAGGACTCTTTAGAGATGCTGATAATCCTCCAGCACCTGGAGAGGGTGAAGTCCAGGGAAAGATGCAGCTTATATACCCATTTCCAAATCCCATGGTTCACCAGCAGCCCCTGGTGATTGACCTGAGCTCTGAGAAAACAAGCTACAGGAAAGAAATGCAAGACACAAAGCACATATTTCTGAGTCAAAAGATCAAGTTGTCTCTGGTAGCTAATGAACAATAGAGAAAGAAACTGAATAAAACAGTTCAAAAAAAGCACCTTTTCTAAACAACTACAAGTCAGAGCTTGGCCTAAGTCACCTCAGCTACAAGCAATCTACTGGAGGTCTCCCAACTGCCCCATGAGGGCCACACTCCCTTCCCTCCCAACGCTTCCTGAGCAGGACAGTCTAACAGCCACCTGTGGCCCTAAGTGGAAGAGGAAGGGGAGCCCCACAGTTTGGACCAAGCACCTCCATCCTCTCAGACACCTCCCAGTGCCTTCCCTATCCCAGTAAACAGCAATTCCATCCTTCCAGTCACCAAGCCAAACATCTTAGGGTCCACCTTGACTCCTCTAACCCTCACACCCACGTCCAATCTGTCAGTGAATCCTGTTAGTTTCACCTTCAAAATGCGTCCAGAATCCAGCCCCCTCTCACATGCCCATCCCCATGGCCCAAACTGCCATCATATGGCCAGGATTTGGGCAACAGCCTCCTGAATGCTTCTGCCTCACCTCCCCCTACACAAGTCTCAAAAGGCAGCCAAAGTGACCTTCTAGAAACCTAAGTCACATGATGCCACTCCTCCAGTGGCTTCCATCTCCCTTGGAGTCAAAGCCAAACTCCTCACGATGGCCAACAAGGCACTGGTCTCTTGTCCCTGGGACTTCAGCTCCCACCCACCTCCTTTACACCTTCCACTCAGACCGCAAGGGCCCCTTGCTCCTCCTCCAACAACCAGGCAGACTATGCACAAGGTCTTTGCATTTGTTATTTGTTTGGCTCGAAACTCTCTTCCCCCAGAAATCCACATGGCCGATTGTCTCATTCCTTGGAGCCTTTCTTCTCGGTGGGGCCATCCCTAACCATCCTATTTAAAGTGTGCCCACCACACATTCCCCATCCCTCATCCCCGCCTTACTTTTCTCCAAAGCAGTTTGATCACATTCTGACACACTATATAATTCACATTTTTATTCATTTACTATCTGTCTCCCCAGCTAAAATGGGGGCACCCCAAGGTCAGGGATTTTTGAATGCTTTGATCATTGCTATGTGCTCAACACCAAGAACAGTTCCTGGCACATGGCAAGTTTGCAAAAAAATGTGTTGAAAAATGAAGGAGGGAACCTCCAGAATCCCTAACTGCCAGGAGGCCACTCAACGCCATATCTATAAAACCATCAGGCAGCCAGACCTGGGGTCACTTGGGCTTTGGAGTTTGAGTTTCTGCCAAATTCCATTTTCCCCACAGGCCCTGAGGCCCAGAGGGAACAGCATTTTGCATTATAACATAGAGGGGTCCAGCTGGTTTGGGAAAGGGAAAAGAATGGGGAAGAGGGGGCTCTTGAGAGAGGCCAGTCAAGACCAAAATGGAGTCTTTTCCCTAAGGCTTAAAAGGAGCCTCCGGAAGGAGAAGCTAAGAGCCCACCACCAGCAGCTCTTCCGAGTGCCCCCAGCTCAGTGATCCGCACACACACCTCGTGGCAGCCAGCCACTTGCCTGGGCACACTGTGATGCATATGGCCACATACTTACATAGCACTGGACCACTTCCTCCATAGCATCACTCATCACCTTTTGCGCTTTCAGACTCACCCTCCTGCTGGTGGGGAGGGTTGCTGGAGTGGGGGGAGGCATGGTAAAGGGACAAATCCCTTACACCTGAGAGCCCGGGATCAGCCAGAACAGCTAAAGTACCTTTTCCCACCCTGGTGTACATTTTGACAGGTGAATAAATGCTCCCCAGTAGGCAATAACAAGGAGAAGTCTGAATTAAAAGAACTTGCCAATTTGAAAAGTAATGCCATTCTATGTGACTCCACTCTATTCTGTTACCAATAAAACACTTAAAGATGCTATTCATGCAGACATAAAGTGCTAATGGCCACTTGTTAACATGTTTCATAATGCTAATATTTCCCTCTGATTTCCGACAGTTCTTTTTTTCTTCTTTCTTCTTTTTTGGGGCTATTTTAAGTTAACAGAGCGCTAATCTGATTTGAAACTGAAGGCTTAAAGAGCTACTCTCTACATAACTGCACTATTAATGACAACCATTGCTTTACAAGTTGCACTGTTTCATGAAAACAATCATCACTCAGTCAACGAATTTTCCAAGCCACAGAAAAGCTGTAATAAGTTGAAAATGCAGTAGGCACAGAAGAAGCTCGTAGTATAAGACACTGGTGGGGAGGAGTGTCACTAATTCTCTTCCAAGCTTTGTGCACTTTGTTTCCATGGAGGCAAAAGAACAGGAAGAACGGTAAAGGGAGTGAGAATTTTCTTTCAAAACAAACAAATAAATAAGAATATGAGGTGCTTCACTCACTGCCCCCAACTCACCAAGCTGGCCTGCCAGTAACTGGGACAGGCATTCAAATGCCTTAGAAAGGATATGGCTCAGTGCTTAGTACTAACTGGGCCAAAGATACAGTAAGTCTTCCCAGGATACACAAGTGTCTCAGGGCCTTCCAAATGAATATGTGTGCAGCGACCTGGGGCCACAACTTTATCCAGACAACTTGCAAGGCTAAGAAACACTTGAAGTGGGAGCTGCAAAGGAAGCTTTATGCTCAACCTTTCCTGGGGGGCTGTGAGAAGAGGAAGCCTACTTACGCAGGATGATTTAAAGGGGCAATTCAGAGGCACCTAGATCCCCGCCTATAAATGTTGAGTAGCCAAAGGCAGCCCCTTGACGTGCTAGAAAAAGTATGGGTTGGGGACTCAGGAAAACCTAATCGGGATGGTGGCTAAGCTGTGCTAAGTAGTTAGGTGGCCCGGACCAGTCCCTTGTCCTCTCCTGGCCTGTGGGCTTTCCATTTTTGGGCTGCATGTCTGTGTCTGACCCTCAGGCAGAAAGAATTTGTCCCCCATGCCTACACACACACTCATCTTCCAAATGAGAACCCTTCATGAGAGGAAACTTGCCTAGTCTTGCTCACCTCTGCAGGTCTAGCACCTGATACAGTGCTGGGCACAGAGCAAGTGTTCAATAAACACATGTTGAATTACAAAATGAGATTAGATGGTATCTGCCTCTCCCCTCAGCTCTAATTCTCTGGCCCTGTGAAAACAAAAGCCCTGAAGAACTCCATGTTGTTTATCTACTTTAAGAGGCTTCAGTGAGGTAGGCATCAGGGCATCCCCATCACTTGAGATTGGTTCAGTGCCTGGAGAGGTTCACAGTCTGGTGAAGATGGCTTATTTTCTTTCAGCTTCTCAACTATGAGTCACCTTGAAGGAGGGGTAGGAGAACAGGCAGGTTTTACTGCAACACACATCTAAAGTGAAGGAGTACACTTGACCACATTGCCCACCCACATGATGTCCTTTCGGATGACACAGGAGGAAGGCGTTTTACCACTTAGCCACCGCAGAGATGAACTTTACCCAAAAACAGACACCTCAGGGCACAGCTCACAAGTCACATCTGACCACACCACCACCTCTAGTTACCCCTGAGAGAGGCAACGTATGGACGGCCCACCAGATAGTCACCGTTTAAGAAGAGTTTCAGGGATAGCGAGGACCTGCCCCACCAGCACCAAACTCCACAGGCCACCAAGCCTTGAGGGGTGGTGAATTTGTCTTTCCCACCCAACACAACTCTTTGAAACGCTCTCCCCTGGAAGGAGGATGGCGAGAGTAAGGGACTCACAAGCTAATTAGGTTTGAGGCACCCCCTATCATGCTCCAGTCCCCAGTCTATGCAGTTGACACCACGACAAGATGGTGGAATGTGGGACAAGGAATTTGATGCTAGGGGTGGCACTAAATGGAGTTCCTGCCCCCCTGGGCTCAGTCCCCAGGAGCGTTCAAGGCCAGGTGGTAAGGGACATGCTGCTTCCATGCCCCCCTCGAGGCTACACTGAAGAAGCCACAGTCCAGGTGCCCTAAGGCCAAGCACCCATAGGGGCACCTTCACCAGAGATGGGTGTTGGCTCTGTCTCTAGCAAGAACTCCTGCTTCTTCTCTCTTGTTGGAGCTTATCTTCAATTTCTGCCAGGACCTTCCCTATCCTGCCTTCTCCCTTCTAGATCCCACCTCCCTCTAAGGGCTGGCTGCCTGCTCCCATCCACGATGGAACCAACTCATCCCTGGCCACCGCGGAGGAAAACAAAAAGAAAAAGCCTCCTGCCACAACTAATAATCCCATCATACCAGTATCTGGGAAACAGAAGTAAGACCCAGCTTTAGAAGAGAGCACAGCTGGGTCAACACTGACAAAGGGGTCCTGTGTTATAAACACCTTGGAGTTCAATGAGCAGGAGACCCATTATCTCAACAGGCCAGAGACTCAATGCCTTCCACAGACAGGCACCTCTAGGGAAAAGAAGATTTCTGGCCTGTGGTGAAGACTTGGATTCTAGATCCACTATCTTGAATTCTCCTAAATGCCCAAAGAAAGATCAGGGGAGGGGAAGGAGCAGGAGGGGAGGAGGGTGGGTGGGGAGAAGAGAGTTAGGAAGGCAGCCTGGCCTGAGAAAGACAGGCAGGCAGGTGGGCAGAGGCAGAGCACAGGGACTCCTGGCCACACAAGCCATTTCCTCCTAGACTTCCCCAAGAGCACTTCCAGCCAGCAGTGCTCCCGAAGGTTCTCAAGAGGAGTGCTCTCAGGCTGGACCACCTCCAGTACCATGAGAGGTCACAGGCACCCTGGCCACTGATGGGACAGCAGTGCTGAGCCTGGCCCTGCTGAGCAGTCCACTTCTGGACAGCCCTGAGACTCAGAGAACAGGCCATCTAAACATAAACGTAAATTGGAATTTTTTTCTTATGAAAGAAATCAAAGTTGTACAAATAAATCTAGTTGGTCTGGATGACTCTCTTCACAACACACTGAAAAGGGTAACACACTGCCGGAGTCTGTGAATTCCATGCATTAGAGAGGATTTCCCTACTCAAATATCAAAGGTCTTGCATACACATACACAAAAAGAAAGAAAGAATATCACCATTTACACCCAACCCAGCATCAGCCAGAGCTACCAGAAGAAAAGCAGGACTCACTCCCTTCTGAACACAGGCTATGCTCCCAGCTACCCACACTCCCAGGGTAGCCCTAGCTGCCCTCCCCAGGGTTGGCCCAGCCCTGAGGAGCCTCCCCCACACCGAAGTCCAGGTAAGAAGGGGCAGAGCTACAAAGAGCTCGCTGCTCCGTCAAGAGAAAATGCGCCTGCAGGTGAAGGCCGCGAAGGCATCGTACCCATCCCAACCCCTTCTCAGCTCGTCCACAGAGAGAAAGAAGAAGGTAAACTCACCTAGCCTCTGCACCTTTCCTCAACAGGGAGCCAAGGAATCCAATCGAAATGCTGGCCTTTCAATTTTCAATTAATCAGCCAGAACAAAGTACGAACTAAACGCCATCTATAGACCAGCATTATGTGAGACATGAAAATACAAAAAATAAAACCCGATCCCTGCCTTCGAAACGGTTATGGTTTTGGCAGTAGAAAATACCAACCCCCAGGAGGCCATATGAATACTACCGATGCCTTCTCACTAATCCCAGGGCGATACCTCCACCAAAGGGAGCAGAGGGGCTGCAGCCACTTCCTGATGGGGGTCAGGCCTTTGCTGGGTCCCCACTCACACATTCTTAGTTAGCTGGGGAAGTGGCCTTGGAGCCACCCAGCTCAGGGAAAGGCAAACACAGCAGCAAGCACTCGGCATGTGTGTGGGACCAGGCTACCTCCTTATTCCTCGAAGCACAGCCCAGTGCTTTCAGGCAAGGAGAATGTGGCGGTGAAGAGAGGGGCACCTGGGAGCAGGGTCTGAAATGGATGCAGGACTTGCCGACCGACTCTTGATCACTCAACTTCCCAGCTTCCTTATTTGTGCTCCTGACTTGAGACTGAAGGCTAAAGTTCCCAAGCCACTTAACCCACTGTGAGGTCATACCGTGGGGATTACCGAATCACCTCTGGGCTAGGCAGAGCGGGAAGTGAACAAGTCAGTCCGAGAAAGATCCAGACAGAGGCTGTTCTCTGGGCTCTGCCGGGCCTACACCCACGAAACGGTCCTGTGCTACAAATGCCCTGCAGTCTGAAGGGCAGGCGACCCCTCTTCTCACCACTCCATATACGTCCTGATTGAACTAGGGTACATAAAAGGGAGGCAGGGCTGAAAATCTAGCCTCGTGGCTATAAGCCTGCCATTACTCATGCCATGTTTGTGTGCTCTGAAATGCTTTCCCATGTCCGTAATGCTTTTCATATCATCCTACACACTCGCTGTCACCTCTCCTCACCCCAGCACACAGAAGGGATGTGCTTTTCATGTGCACTTAGGTTTTGTTTTACTATTAAACACAATGACCAATTCCTATTACTGTAACACGGATTGTGCTGGAAACTCAAAAAAGACTTGGCTTTGCTGGCTCCCAGGGAATCTGGGCTCTGCTCCCCAAAGCCTACGTTCTCCAGATGTCAGCGGAAAGTTATGAACAGCTCTCACCAGCAGTAAGTGAGGCAAGAAAGGCCACTCACTGTATTTCTCAGCCTCCATGAAGTTGTCACTGGGAGAGGAGCCAAGAGGCAGGATCATAACCCCCTGTCACCGGGTGAAGCAGAGAGGTGGCCACGGGGCTTGGGACACCAGGGGAGAACTAAGTTCAGTATGGACAAGGACAGAGAGGAGAGTCTGGAAAAGGAGAGATGTGGCTTCAATACAGTTGGGAGTGAAGGTTTAATTGCACTCAAAGATGGCTGAAGAAGACCTAGAACTCCTCCTGGACACCAGGCTGAACATGAATGCTCGCTCTTTTTTAAAAAGTAAGCAAGATACCGGAGTGCAGGTGTCAGAGTAAGGAATGTGGAAAACACTAAAGTATCTGGCCAGTGCATTGCACAGTAATCAGACCAGTGTTTGAGTAAAAGATCCAGGAAGGTTAGAACCAGGAGGTTCTAAAGAGAAGTACAAAAATGATAAACGGGTTAAAAGACAATAGATCCATGAATTCAAGTTCAGGGAACAGAGGTTATTCAGGAATATTCAGGAAGGAGAAGTGGCAAGGAACAGAGCAAAGAACTGTAAAACATGAGGGGTTTCAGCCCAAAGCTGGTGATGAGATACTCTGTCTTCTTTGGAATGAAGAGGAAATGGGTTTAAACTGAAGCATAAGAGATTTAAGGTAGACAAAAGGAAGGATTTCCTGCTATTGAGAGATGTCTTTAAAAATAGAACACATGTGGAGGAGGAAGAGGTTGAGCTGGTCAGTTCTCGAGACCCGTCTAACACTGACAAGGTACAGGTTCCCCCACCACCCCAGCTCCACCCTCCCACCCCATGTCCAGTGATCTGGATAAAAATGCCAAGCTGCCCCATTTGCACACTGTGCAAACCTCAGAACTACCACACTGTGTGAGCCCCATCAGGAAACATGGCAGGCAAGCCTGCCCAAAACAGGGCAGGGAAAGAAGGAGGCCGTGAGGAAAAGGCAAAGCACAGGACCGTTCTCTGGAGTCTTTCTCAGCAAAGCTCCAGTTCTGGAAAGCATTCTAGCCATCACACATAAAAGCACCAGAAGCAGCACGAGTCTCTCGGCAGAAGCACAGGAGGGTCACCCTGGGTCCCGCTGGGTGAGGAGAGGCTGTATGAGTTGGTAGAGCGAGCCAGGGTGAGGGTGTGAGGCCTGGGCTCTGTGCCAATTCTATCACTGCCTAGTGAGTGGCCTCAGGCCCATCATCGCCCCTCCTCAGCCTCAACCTTCTTCGTCTGTATAATGAGAGGGTAGATGCTAGGACTTCATGACTCTATGTCTACAAAGAAGATGCTCAGTAAATATTTACTTCCCTCTTTCATGAAGGAAATTAGACTCAAAAACCTGTACGTTATTCTCTGATTGCTCAGATACTCTGGTCAGCAAGGAACAAGAGCTTTGCCCTAAGACTCAATTTTAGGGAAAAGGAGGCATTTTTTAAAAAACACTTTAAAAATATTAGCTATCTTAATGTGAAAAAGCAAAATTAGGCCTAGGTTTTCTCTCTCCAGACTTCCTCCGAAAAGGCTGGGCCTCAACTCTTGTCTGGTTCCCTCCATCAAGGTCCGCAGAGCTCCCCAACTGTATAAGGAAGGCAGTGGATCAGACCTTTACTTCCACATGGGTGTGCTGCAGCCCAGCATGAAGCGAGTCCCAATAATTTTGTTATTACTTAGTATTAATAAAATGTATTTATGTTGTAAAGTGTCTGCGTTAGAGTAGACTCAAGATTATTCCCGTAAAACGACATCCTGATTCACCTGAATTTCAATATGCTTACTCAAGTGGAGACTAGGAGGTGGGGCCAGCCAGAAACAGCACATGGGAGGCCATCGCACATGAGAATGTCAGTTTCTCACACACACAGACATGGGGGGGGGGGGGGCCAAGGCGAGAAGCATCACACTCAATCTGAGAATCACCACCCACCAGGGGCGGGTGAGAGACGACACAGAAACCCATCAGAGAACGCTGAGGAGATTTTAAGAGCCCACTTATCATTACCCAGTTCCTTTAAAAGTCCCTCCAGAACCAGAATGTAAAAGGAGGTGCCATGGGGCATGCCGAGGACCCAGCAGTTACTATTCATGCTCCAGTCAAGCTGGACGGACCCATCAACATGCCGCTGCTCGATGGGCAAAGATCAGGATGCGGTTGTTCACGGCGGTAGTTCACGGGGTTACTTGTCCCTGGCCTTCCATCATTTGAGTTCAGACCCGCAGCCACAGTACCACCAAATCTGTCTCCCTATGACCCACAACAAAAGGAGAGTTCGTTCTTTGAAAGAGCTACAGGACATATCTCTCAGCCCTTGAGAAAAAATGAGGAGAAGTGGGATTTCTCAGTCCTGACCCTCTGGTAGGTAACACGAAACCAAGAAATTTCTTGTCTCCCACGTACACCAAGAGCCCCTTTCAAATACAGGCTACAAAAAAAAATGTAGGTGTGAAAGTGGGGCAAGAAAGAACCTAAGGACCATGAGAGTTTGGCATACGGATATCAACATCTTTAAAGCATTTCGCAGAGTTTTTGATTCTATAACCTCCATATTGAGAGACATAAAACAAAACATTACACCTGTCAGGTGCTGTGCCCTGAACTATCTGCAGGCAGCTGAAAGTCAGTACATCAGACTTTTAACGATGTGAAAGTTAAAGATTAAAAACATGTTGGAACGCTTACTTTATGCGGTGCCAAAAATGTGTCTGTAACCTGTTAGGGGAGATGGGTGTGGAGCATCGTTTGAGAAAGATGACGGCACTCAGACCACAGAGAAAAGGCAAGGTCCCCTCCCGCCTGCCTGCTTCCCTTCCTGCCATCCTTCCTTCCTTCTGAGGGAAATTCCTCCTGAAATCTGACAGGCTTTGCAACAGCAGTAGGTTAACCGCCCCAGAGAGTGAGGCTGGAACCACTGGAATCCTGGGCAGATTTCTGACGCCAATTCGGTTCTGACACATGAGGTCAAAGCCACTGGTTTAGACATTCACGTGGGCATTGGGAATGTGCTTCTAAAGACAAGGCCTCGAGGTCACATCCTGTATTCCCCTGAATTACTCCAATGACAATAAAAACCCACTGAAAGCAGAGATACTTTTGCAGGGCCCTGCCATTTGCCAATCTGGAACTGAAGCATTCATGGCTATGCTTAGTTAACTCTCTCTTTACAAGAATTATCAAAAGTTTTCATCTCCCTCCTTTCCCCTTTCTCTAGCAGCAAAACCATGTCACTGGTAAGCAATTTTTGTATCTCCTTCAATTTCCTCCACTTAACTTTTCACTTATGGCTGTATGTACATATGCACAAATATGGATCTGATGTAGCCACTGCTTTTTTCTGAACATTGAAAAATTCAGGAAGCCAAAGATAACATCATATACCTTGAATGGCACGTCCTATGCATAGCAGCCAAAAAAGAAGGAAAAAAAAAAACTTTGCAAGATTATGTATGCACAAGTATTAGAATCTTCCTCAAAAGTTCCCAGGCAAATGGGTGCCTCTCTAATTTTCACCCTTACAATAAACTCTTCTGCAGGTTTTGTTTATTTTGAGGAAAATTTCACTTTTTTTTTCAAGACATGAGGTGTGAATGATGCAAAACAGTATTTGGATATGTAAACTGAATTATTTGCATAATGCATTTCTAATCAGTGAGTATAAATTCTGGAGTCTGAGGAAATCGAGTGCCGCAGAGTTTTTTAAAATCCAGATTATAAAAATAAAGAGCATCGCCCTTCGGTGCAACAACGTACACATTTGTGTTCTGTTTATAAGGAGAAATTATCCACACAGTTTTCTGAAGAATCTTAAATAAGTGATGCTGACGTACACGATTTTGCTCTGACTCAATAGTAGAAGCACAAAGGTCCCAAATTCACAGGCACAAGCACACCAAGTGCCAAGGAAAGCAAAGACATTTGCCTCTGGAAGAGAAGACTTCCCCGCAACCTGCTGGACCTACAGGAGGCTGAGGTATAAGGCAGGACAGGGGAGCAGCCAGACTTTCTGCCCATACCAGCCATCACGTCAACTCAGTCACCATGTTGGAATGAGCCCAAAATCACCTACACCCTTCCGTTGGTTCCCATTGGTGTTTTCATGCAAACTTAACCCCTTTGCAGAAAAACAGTGACATGGATGTGCAAACAGCAGAAAGATTATTCCAGCTTCATACACTCCCTTCTGTCAACAAGCACAATGAAACCAAGATGGAGAAACAACCTGTCTGAACAAACAGTTTTTTGGGAAGGGATGAAATGCGGAGAAGAGAAAATGGAGGTGTACCCGGTGGTCAACCCCAGACGATGGCCCTCTCCCCATTCCCACAATGGTGGCTTGTCAGGTCCTTAATTGCCCAAGAGCCACCTGCATGCTCAGAACTCCCACAGGTGCATGCGTTGAGCGCCTGCACACTCACATAGTTTCTTGAGGGTGCCAGGTTACATTTCTACAACAGCTGGTCCCATTGTCTACTGCCAGTGAAGCCAAACCAGCCTAAAATTTAATTTAATCTGCTGTAAACCCAAGTGTCAGGCACTTCGATGGCAGCTAAAAGCGCCACTCTCAGATAACCGGGTGACACTTGCTAATAATAGCCTCTGCATGAAGTGAGCAGGAGCGGACATTTTGTGAAAGCAGAGGGACCTGTGCCTGAGAATGGCTCTGTGAGGCTGCTCTCAGCTTCCAGGCGGCAGACGCGCCAGAGACCGGGCCCACCCCGGCTCCAATGTGTGTCCAGCCGCACGAAGCCCACCAGTGACCTTGCTTTCAAGCTGAGCTGAGACAGCCCTGGCTTTTGCTAAACAGAACAAATGCCCCTTTACAGAGGTTCCACCATTGCCCTGCGCCCTCCCATCTTCCAGAGGCTGTGCCCCAGCACTCTCTCCGCTGGGCTTCGGTCCCCTTCTCCCTTAGAGTACGGCCAGCCTCCTCTCAGGCAAACCATCTTTCTCAAATAGCCAGAGCTTGATGGCCACAGGAAGGCCCAAGAGCCTTATCTTCCTCGACACTACCAGGTAAATGGGCACTTCCCACCTGCTCTTCCCAACACCCACCAAGAAAGGAGGCACTGGTGCCAGAATTCAATTCAACTCCAGCTCCAACTCCTCTTCACGTGCCAAAACAAATTTGGGCAGTCCTTTGCTTCCAGAAGAATGAAGCACGGTGCACAGCGAAGACTCTAAGAGGATCCCCTTAACGATGAACTTTCCAGATACAAGACTTGAGCTCACAAGCACTTTCTTCCCTAAAGGATACCTGCCTCCATCACTACCTCTGAGCTGAATCCTTAGTGAAGAAACAATATCCATTGGGCAAGGCCATTTTGCTCTTGACCAGTCAGGCAGCACCTTTATTTTCAGGAAGATCTCACATACATACAGACATACAGAGAACGGTATAAATCATCTCCCAAGTGTGCGTCATTCGACTTCAATCACTAGCAACTCATGGCCAAACTTGTTTTATCTATAACCCTATTGCCAACCCTACCCACTGGATAATTTACATTGATTCCAGACATCCTATCATTTCATCACCAAATACTTCAGTATGTATTTTTAAAAGATAAAGACCTCTTTTTTAACCACAAAACCATTATCACACCCAAAAAAATTAAAGTGACAATAATTCCTTATCATTGAATAGGGGAGTTACTTTAAACTCCGAAATACTTCTTTGCATCTAGGTCCTGCTTTGGAGGATCCCTTCTACCGTGGTTCAAGACAAAAGGTGCCGAGGAAAGCATTCAGGGAATCACTCTCTATAAAAAGGGTCACGGACCTTGTTCAAAGCCACCTGGCACTTCAGCTCAAACTCCTCCTGTTCCTTTGCAGTCCCCTGCCCTATGGGGGACCAGATGCACCCTCTGAGAGTCCTCTGTGAGGGTTCTCACCCCTCTCAACAGCTCCCTAGTTCCTGAGTCTTCCACACTCCCCACTGTGTGGCCCATCACCTCTCTAGGCAAGCAGGTACACTCCCAGTGTTCAGAACTGGTATTTATTTTTCTTCAAAGAAAGTGTTCTCCCGGACAGTTCTGCACAGAATTCATTCACAGAGCATGTCTTGGATATACAGCTGACTAGATATGTCAGTTATGTTCCAAATGGGTTTTCACAGGTCAAGGTTCTGCAGGCAAGAGCAAATACTATTTTTAGACAGGATAAGGTCACAATGCTTTTAGAGGCAGTGAGGTCTACAATAAAACCTATTGATCAGCCTCTGGAACTAGTGCTCCAGAGAGACACGGAGATTGAAACAAAAATTGCCTGGCCGTTTTCTCTGTAGACTCAGTGGGTAAAAGCTTGTTGGACTTAATATCTTTCAGGATATAAAATAAGTAAGAAGTAACTGCACAGATTACTGAAGTCCATTTAACCAGATGCAGAGGCGGGTCAGGAAATACACTTGCGGCAGAACTGTGAAGAAGAGGACTTCAAGGCAACAAGTGTTACTGCCACCAAGAGAAAGACTAGTCTCCTAAACTCAGTGAAGGCCAAGGGTGCAGGCTGCCATCCATGATTTCAGCTTGAAACTGTTGTCCCTAAACTTGAAACTCTGCCCCTCAATCCAGGGCTATGTGAATAGCAGACCCTCAGAGACAAACAGTGTGAAACGGATTTGCCTAAGTCAGAATTTGATGAAAAGAAGTATTCATAATGGATGACTTTTTAAAACTTTTATATTAACTTAATGGAATCATGGTAAATCTGAAGATCTTCCTACTCTCTCTCAATCTCTCTCTATGTATAGAGACAGAGAGAGTACGCAAATATATATTCACACACACAATGTATACAAGCACTAGATATATTTACACACACACACATTATATGTGTGTATGTATATATGCACATATGTATGGTACATACATATAAGCATGTGGGGGGGGGTATATCTTATGATGATAGTTTCATTGTATTTGGGGTTTTTTTTCCAAAAGAGAAAAGTCTTTTATAGATGTACCTCACCAGTAAGAAAAATCATTCGTTGCCACTGAAACTTGAGAAAGAAATTTAGAAGTCATATAAACACACAGGAAGGAGCCCAAGCAAATGAATCGTGAAGGCACAGAAAAGCCACTGGAAAGTTATTTAACTAGCCTGAAGGTTCATGAGTTTACCAAGGTGCTGGTAATAAACCCTAAATAATTTATTTAAGTCAAATAGGAGCTTTAAGTAAAGACATTAACTTAATGGACTATCACATCCTAAACTTCAGCCAGAGATCTAAAACTTTGAAGTCAATTATGTCCCCACAAATACCTCTCCATTATCAGCAGTGCTTGATTGTTTTGGAGACTTGGGACCACAGGACCTAGTGTGAAAACTGTAGGTATCTTCATTTATCATCTGCTCCCATCTCACAGCCCAGCTCACAAACAAAATATGCCATGGTAAACATAATCCATATATCACGTTGTGACACAGCTGACCCCATTAGTGAGCCCAGACTGTCCCAGCAGTAGCATCCTATCACACATTAACAATACACCACTGATACATTTGCACAATACAATGCAGGGTAGGGGGAGAAGAGAGACTATCGGGCTATGAAATCCTAAACATCATATCTGAATACATATTTTGTCGCCTATCTCTTTGGCATGTGAATGCTATCGTGCTTTCTCTTCAGGTAATAACCGAAGGGGGGAAAGTAATGCTTCTGGGTGGCTACCATTCACTCAGTCTGCCCATTATCTTCCTTTGGGTTGAGTCAGGGCTAAACTTTTTCCTTTTCCCTGTTTGTTTTTTTTTTAGCATTTGGTTCTATTTTGTTTTTCTGCCTGAGACAGAAGAGTATGCAAAATTTGAAACAGCTGATTATCAGTGCCCTAATAGAGCACTCCTAATAAAAATCCCCAAAACATTATAAATTAAAGAGGCAGTAATTTAAATAAATTGCTTTTTTATTGAAGCTATAGATCTCAAGAGTGCCTGTGTCCTACACGTTATTTCACAACTGGTTCATTTCCCCCTTATTCTTAGCATGTGGGATAATAAAAGAAAGTTTTAAATAATCATTATCCAAAGGGTAAGTCTGAATGTTGTTTATCAGCATGCTTCTGAAAACATCATTCTATACCTAATTTAATGCCATGCATAAATGGTATTTGCTGGACAGTTGGAAAACAGAAACATCCGTGCTAAAAGTCAGTGGTAAACACCAAGTTTAGAAAATGGATTGCAAAGATCACATGTCCCAGAACAGGCCATATGCTTTTACCTACATGATGAATAAAAAAAGAACATTTTCCCTCAATTTATGCTGTCTTCAACACTAACAGAGGGAGAGTTCTTCTAAACATGTTGCATCGGATGCCTTTAACAAGCAAGAATTTGTAACTCCAAGAACTCAGCATATGTAGGCTATGTCCATACAGAGAAACCAGCTTTTGGGGGAGGAAGAAGCAAAATATCACTGAATTCAGTCGGTTAATTGAATTTAAAATACCTGGTTGTTTAAATTCAACTGATTTCTTTGTCAAACGTATTTCTATTTTGACACAGCTACAGTTGCCCAAAAAAGCAAGCTTGGAGAAAATACACATTACACTCCTTAGAGTTTATATTAAAAAAAAAAAAAAAAAAAAAAAAAAAAAAAAAAACAGCTTGCAACAATTAAAAGACAGAGAAATCTTGTAAGGCTGGAAACTTCTGTGAATTATCACCATTCCATTATACCATGCTTCAATTTTGCTTCTAGCAATTTGAAAGTTACTCTTAAGCTTTCTGTGAAGGGATCACGAGCCCAAGACTTAATCTCCACCATAGCTCCTATCTTTGAGGCAAATAAAGAAAATATTCTGCCCTATCTGCAGGCGAGCCCCCTTCACCAACTAGATTCCAAAAAGAGCAGCTAGAAGAGGAAGCAGGGAATCTGCCTATGGTGTTTAGAGGATGCTAGTACAGGACAGGGGCTTAGAGGCCCACCAGTTCCAAACTACTCATTCTACAGACAAGGAAACTACAATGAAAGGAACCCAATGAAGGGGGAAGGGAACCCAAAGTTTCACAGTTCAGAGTTAGAATCCAGGCATACTGGTTCCCAGACCAGTGTCTTTCCATTATCATTAAAAGTCAAAATTTGGTGGGATGCCTGGATGGCTCAGTTGGTTAAGCGTCCGACTTCAGCTCAGGCCAGGATCTCATGGGTTGTGAGTTCAAGCCCACTTTGGATCATCTGTCTCCTGCTCTCTCTGCCCCTCCCCCACTCTCATGTGTATGCTCTCTCTCTCTCTCTCAAAAATAAATAATTTTTAAGTCAAAATTTAGCTCTAGAAAAATGAAAAATCCCAAGAGACCTCAATCCTTACTCCCTCAAACCTGTTTTGGTAATTTTCCCACTGCCTTCATGGAAGGGTAAGCATCTAGTTATAAGGCCTTTACAAATTTTTATTTTATTTCTCTTCTTCTTTTACTTTATTGTTTGGTAATCAAAAATAGTTTATCATAATGCTCTCAAATGGACTGTCATCCTATTACAGGCAGATAATGTTATTTCCTAGCAGAAAATGGCAACAGGGATGGAAAGAAGGATGACTTTTTTTTTTTTTAACGTTACAGTTTTTTCTATAACATTTTCATATTCTAGGTGCAAAACAGTTAGGATTTCTCTCACCCTTAACTTCTACAAAATCTAGATTGATTCAAATTCAGAATTTGATAAAATCCCATAGTTTAGGATGATGTATTCTAGCAGAAAGCTCTTGGTTGGCTCTATTTCGTTTTTTCTTCCCCGAAAGATTTTTCAATAGTTTTCACTTTTAAAAAGATTTCAACTTTGGATTGTGCCGATGCCAAAGTCTCTATACATCTAATCAATCAATAAATACGCCAAACAAAGCAGCATATGTTTATCCTTTACATTTGGGACGTGTACATTAATTACTGCAGATTGTCTCCTATGCATCTCCCTCCCCCCCCCCCCCCGCAGACAGCACTGCTCAAAAGGGTCCGCAAAATAAAAATGTATGGGGTAATTAAATGAATATTTATAATTAGAACTTAATAATTTGCATCAGGGACAAATGAGCTCTGATTTTAATCTGCAGCGCATTTAGATTAGCCCGAAGATAGTGTAATTTGATGGTTTATAGGCCTCCTCTCGGATTATGAAATAATACCAAGCCTTCCAAGACAGCGCGTCGGTGTCAGGAGTGTGTTAAAGAAGAAGATGCAATGAAAATGTTTGACAACGTGAAAGCAGCCATAAATTACATGACAACTGTGTAAAAGTCATGATGAAACAAATAAAGGGCTGACCTATAATGCGTCTGATTCATTGTGACACACACAACTCCCTGCACTAATCTCTGCCCAGCCAACGCATTCTTAAGCGGGGAACTACTTAGCACCGGGAACGTTGTAAATTATCACTAGTCAACAGCATTGATTTTTAGTCGACATTTCAATCAGGTTGAAGTAGAAATACTACCCAGCTCATCCGACAGCCTCTTAACCAGTCCGCTGCCCCTCTGCGGTCTCCTCAGTTATGGCTTTGTTAAATTTCCATTGCTCTCACCATTCAATATTTATTATAGCGTTGCCACATCCAGGCACTTGGCCTGAAGGGTCGCCGGCCTGCCTCTTGGGGCATTAAATTCATGCTTACCTTAATGAAGGCAGAACCAAAAAAGAAAACGAAATGAAAGGCCACCATCAGAGAGCTGGCCTGATTTTCAAGAGAATGGGGAGAAAACTGGAGGGGAAAAATACGACCTCTAAAGCAATGGTACTCCTTTTATCATTTCTGCTTTTCAATCTAGGAGTCCCAGGAACAAAATTCAGAACTTCTCTTTTGGGGTGATCAGGAATACCGCTACGGTCCTGAACCTGGGGCAGGTAGAGACAATGTGGAGAACCAGGGGAAAAGGCAAGGGGCAAGGAAGCAAGGATCCAGTAGTCCCAGGGCAGCATGAGAATTGAAACGTAAGGCTTGGAGTTCTTTACCCACATGTATTCTCAGCAGCCACCTCCATCCCTACCCCCAACTCAGAAGACGGCCTGAATCCATGCCGATGACAACCCCTTGGTTGAACAACTTCCCTCGGTTCAAATAGAATAGAAGAGCATACCAGGTGAGCAGAACTCCCAGCCAACCCTTGTCACCGCGGAAGCCAACTCTTCAGTTCCCCCATGGGACCTCTGCACACAGTAGGCGCCTCCAAACTACCCAATGGACTCTGAAACTATATAAATGGTGGTTGATGGTGGCCCAGCCAATTCAAAAGGATGGGTAATTAAAGGAAAACCCTGACATTTGGTTTCGGAATACATTATGTAATCCCTCTGCAATGAACCTCAGGTCTTGCTTCAGCAAATATTAATGGTGTCAGAGCAGCCTGCGGAGTGACTGGGGGAGGCCACCATGCACTTGAAAACTTGCCTCAGGGAAAGCCACATGTGGATCATATGGAGTTGTTGACTGTAGTTTCCATTCAAAAATTTTCTCAGGTCCCCTAGAATGCTTTCCAGACTTGCCTTACCACAGCACTTGCTCAGCTAGAAATGAAAACCTCATAGAAGCAGATTATTAACCCCCCAGCACTCCCTACATACACATATTCACACACACACACACACACACTCCCATACTCTCCCCCTCAGAGTATAATTCTGATTAACCCCCTCCCCCCTTTAAGGTGTGGTCAGTGAAGCGAACATCAGAGAGACAAGAGAACAGAAATGCTGAAAGCCAGGAGGTTCACCAGCCCTTAAAAGTCCTAGCTTGGTTTCTTGGTCAGCCTACTGCCATCTCCTAACCAAGTCACACACAAATAGGAAACCTTCTTCCTGTTCTTCACAGGACCCTCGCCCCATTTCTGGCTTACTCTGGACAGATGGAGAAGTGACTACTTGCAAAGCAGAATTCCTCACATTACAACTCTTTCCAACAGCTCCCAGGCTCCGCAAATACGCCCAGGACAGCCGCCCAGGAACTGGATGAGAACATTCTTCTCTTTCCCAGAAGACTAAAAAACTTGACCACAGAACCCACAGGAGGGCCAGCCGTCCAACACCAGCGCTTCCCACCCAACTGGTGCCCAGCTCCACTACGGAAAGCTGCAAATATTTTGAGGAGGTGACAGAGGATGATGACTAGAAGCCAAAGGATTAAACCCTTCATAACTGTGAACCCTCAGGGAAGTTATCTAGCCCTTGGTTAGCCCCAATTTCCTCATCTACCAAATGGGGCTAATAAGATCTCCTTTCTGGGGCTTCTGTGGATGGAATAACAAGGCGTCAGATACATAGTATAGCAACGGCAACTCTGCCAGCGTGTCCTGGGTGGCAAGTAATGTATGTGCTTTCTCTCATTTACTCGTTGCACGGACCCTATATAAGGGAGGTGCCCTGGGTTATCTCCACTTCCCAGAGGTTAAACGTTTTGCCCCCACGCTCCCAGCCAGTCAGTGGTGAAGCAGGAACTGGAACCCAGAGTGACTATGTCACATACCCAGGTACCCTCCCTTGGCAATGCAGCACACGCCATCCCTCTCTGTAGGGAGAGAGGCCAAGCACTGAGGGAGCTGCCAGTGGGGAGAAGGCCCTCCAATCGCCCCACCTCACCAGTCCCACAAGGGCTACTCTCAGCCGTTTCCAACCAACAGCCCCTTTCCCGCAGTTTCCCACAGGAGCCCACCCTGAGGCAGAAAGAGGCTCTGAGCCCATTAGAACTCTCCCTGCCCGGCTCACCTCTCTTGCCAACCTGCTACCCCCACACTGTGAGGAACTAGGTTGAGACCCCAGTTCTTATAGGACAAAAAGTGCTCAGCCATGAGTCACAATCATAATAGTAACTGGCTTTTCTCAAGTGCTTACCTGGTACCAGGCAAGTGTTTTCCTGCAATGCTAACGAGGTCCCCAGTGTGGTGGGTCCTGCGGCTCCCCCCATGTTACAGATGAGGAAATGGAAGCTTAGAGGATGAAGAAATCTGCCCAAGCTCACACACCTAGAAATGGCAGCGCTTCTTCACCATTTTAGTTCATGTACTCACAGAGGCTGAAGATGGGGGGAAAAGGAGATGAAAGGAGATAAATGTATTTTTAAGGGCTTATTTCCCCTCTTTCAGCCTGCAGGTTACAAAGATACATAGGTGGGAGTGAAAAAAGCATCTAAGGGCTTTGTTGAATGTTTGGGGTTATCTGTGAGATGAGCCCAGAGGCCTCCAAAGTTTCCCAGTTTCTATTTGCTACAGGAGAAGGAGAAGAAAAGCCCATCTCCCTGCTGAGGCTTCAGCCTGGGGAAGTAAACACGATTTTATCCTATTTTATATGGCCGTTCACCCTGGGGCCTTTTCAAGTCTGTGATGGGAAAAACACATCTATTCTTGTGTGGACTGCATTTTGGACAGGCCCCCAACCCACTCGGAAGCCCCCGTATCCCCTAGGCAGAATTCTATGAACCCAGCTTTAGTGCCAGCAGCTCCTCTGGTGGGAACCAGAACATGCCTCCCGCCAGTAAGTAACAGGGAAATTCAATTACCTTGCCACTTGTGGCAGGAGGGCAAAGATTGCACATTAAAAGAGCTAAAAATGTCAGGAAGTTATTGGGCTGATGACTCTTGCTTGCCAACACTCATAAGTGAATGCATAATGTCATAATAAACTAAAAAACACAGAAACAGACCAAAGAGATAAGATAATTGAGAATAAAACAAGCCCCAGACGCATGGGTTTGCCACCAGCCCTGCAGGGCAAGTGCTGTGCTTCCGATGGGGGCGCTTTTTTCCCCCATCCCTGGCCTTTCCTGGGTCTTGCTTGGGTGTTATTTTCTTTCCCAGCCACCAACAGACTAGTTCACAGGTCTTTCCCAGCAAGGAGTTTAACTTCTTTAAAAAAAAAAAAAAAAAAAAAAGGTCGGGGCGAGGCGGGTGTGGGGGTGGTGGGTACGCAAGAGACTGGGGACGCCCGAGTGGCTCAGTCAGTCGGTTAAGCGAAGGACTCCGGCTCAGGTCCAGATCTCCCTTCTGGTGAGTTCCAGCCCCCAATCAAGCTCCGTGCTGACAGTTCAGAGCCTGGAGCCTGCTACGGATATGGTGTCTCCCTCTTTCTACCCCTCCCCCACTCACTCTCTGTCTCTGTCTCTCAAAAATAAATACACATTAGAAAAAATTAAAAAATAAAAGGAATTAGTTGGCACCGACTTCCTACCTGTATGCCGGCCCACACGCCCCGCCCCGGCTCCGCACACACGTTAGCCACAGCGCACGCGCTCACACACGCTGGTCTCTTGAACACACCGAACCCTTCCTGTCCCAGGCCCTCGGGTTACTGGCGTTATCACAACTCTTTTTTTCCCAATGGCAAGCCAGGAAAGATGATAGAACCTGTGTGTGTAGCCAAAAGACTGGCCTCAACTGGTTCAGAGGGGAAAAAATTGAGCTGTGTCTTTTTTTTTTTTTCTTGCCTTTAGCCAAAGACCTGGGAGCATTTGATGTACAGTCAGCAGGTATTTTCTTTCTTTCTTTCTTTTTTTTTTTTTTTAAGAAAGAAAGAAAGAAAGAAAAAGGAAGAAAAAAAAAAAAAAACACTGAAAAGGCTTGGCTGCACTGGGGCCCTGACATGCTCTCATCTAAAGCTTGGCCCTCGGCCAAGTTCATCTGTTAATGGACAGCCACAACCAAGGGCTGCACCTCCCCCCACCTCCCCGACTCCTCTCTGTTCTCCTACCTCTTTCGAGCTCCTAAAAACTAGACATCGATTATGTCTGTTCTTTTCCCTTTCTATTCAAGATAAACAAAGTGCTTCAAGTTCAGGGCACACCCTGGGACCCTTGACAAAACAATCTATCATTCTGTCTGCTAAACCAGTCTGTCTACACCACGGCCGCGAGAGCAACGTTCCCAATGTACAATTTTCCCTTTGTGCTTCTTCCCTCTTGCCACTAACCTCCTTTCTTTACCACCTTCCCTGGAGCAGATGGACTTGACCACTTTGCTTAAGCCCCTCCTGGTAACCTCAGAAATTAAAGAAAAGATGGGAGCTCCCGGCTGCCCCTCCCCCTGCCCAGGTTTTACTCCTCCCCCTTGCGTGGCCCCCATGTCTCTCGGACACACACACCCGATTCCTGTTAGACCCACACAATCCTTTCAAGCCTCTTACCACAGACACCCAGAAACAAATTTAATGCAAGGACTGTCCCTTCTTTTGCTCCCTGCAAGAATATTTTAAGTGAGTTTTGTTTTAAATCATATCCATTAATTTAGCCTGACTTGCAATTAAATGCAAATACACTTTTTACAACCAGTACGGAATGTATTAATTATAACTACAAATGGTCAAATGAGAGCACAGTCCCTCCTAAAAATATTAATAAAATACATAATAAATAATATTAATGAAACAAAAATAGATTCATAAGCCTTGGCCAGGGCTTTTATTATTTCACGCAAGGGGAAATCCAGCCAGTGAAACTTGCTGCACATACTTTGGCGGGACTCTGGCCAACCACCACCAGTGGACTCTAAAGAGTGCATTTGGAGCGCGGCCGGTCAGGGGTGCTCTGGTGTTGGGGGTTCTGTGCAGATGCCCCCTTAAGAGGCTGAGTGGTGGCCACAGAGCCCAAGGCAGAGCCCCATAACGTCTCACACAGCTTTCCCTTGTGGTCGGGGAAAGTAACCCACAGGCTGCTTCCCCTTCCTAAGGCAGCCTAGCTGTTATTTCAGTACCCACCCCTCCCCTCCAATGAATCCCCTAGACCCAAGGGAAATGAGCCCAGCTAAATTAAGGGCTCAGTATTCTAGCCCCATCAGCACACCGTTTACTGGTTTACTGCACCAGCGTCGGAAGCCACCTTTCCTTCTGCCACACCACCAGGCCCCTGTTAACCTGTCTCCACATCACACAGCCCCTCGCCTCAACCCCCACCACAGCCTCCCCCACTCTCTGCCCCCGCCTCTCCCCCCAAATCCAACACACCCACCGCACAATCGAATCTAATTAAGATCAGGAAGAAATTTGCATTTTCTTTTCACTGTACCCCCAGTAATCACAGAAGTTCTTCAAATTTTGAGAATTTTGTTCCTCTGCTAATTATTTCCCTCATTTTGCATTTCAAGGCACAAAGACAGTCTATCTCACTGGTGGTCTATTAATAGTTTGAAGTTTTGAGCATCAGAAGGTAGGGTGGGTTTTTTTTTTTCTTTTTTAAAACTATTCTGTCATTTCCAGTTTTGTAAAAAGGTTTTTTTGTTGTTGTTAGTGGTGGTGAATTTAATGTTTCTTCCAAAAGACAGCTTAGCTGTGCCATTCTGTATATTACGTGTATTAAGATATGATCTCCCCCTACTTTACTGATTTTCAGAACCTTGGTATGTGAATGGTGGGAGGAAGGAAGGAAGGAAGGAAGGAAGGAAGGAAGGAAGGAAGGAAGGAAGGAAGGGAGGAAAAGGAAGAAAAGAAAGAAGGAAAGAAAGAAAAAGAAAGAAAGAAAGAAAGAAAGAAAGAAAGAAAGAAAGAAAGAAAGAAAGAAAGAAAATTCCTTGGCATAAGTACATGTTTGCTGATCAAATTTCAGATCATGTGTTGTTCATTATTATGACTTTACTTGAAAAACAGTTTGCCACAGTGAGATGGATTCACTTTATATGCTTACTACCCTTCCACTCCCTTTAAGTACTTAAAAAAAAAAAACAGTACAATTTTTTTAAGGTACATTTAAAGCATGAACTGGTTTGGATTAAAACAATGTTTCAATGTCCGTAAATCCCCTCAAAATACATTTTTAAAAGACTTATGCAAAGACATACATGATTTTGAGGCACCCAATGAGACTGTCCCACCAACAAAATTTAATGGTGATTTAAGAAATTCTAATACTTCTCATTTACTTCCTGTAGAATTATTTGTGTACTTGACATTTATACAGTTTCTCCATTATATAACAATCTACTCTGGGTACATGAGATTATGCCAATCTATTAGAATGAAATTTGTACTCCATATAAGCACAAGTTTCCAGTCGGTTTTGACTTAACACTATGTTTCAATGTAAAGTGTTATTATAGCTGAGTATAAAGCACAGCTCCTCCACGCTCACGGTTTTTAACTCTAATACTGTAATCTTTCTTGCTGCTTCTAGGGCTGTGTCAGTGTTTACATTCCTGGAAGTTAAATAAACCGACATGGCAAAACTCCTGGATAGACTGAATAATAAGGCTGGTGATGACTAAATTGTTTACTTTTTACCTTGTTAGGATCCCTTGCTTGTAAAGTTTGGGGGAGAGACAGAGAAAGAAGGAATGAAGGAGGGTGATATGAGATAGAAAGAGATTTACACACTGGCTTCCATATGTCACAAAGACCTTCCTACCCAAACCAACGTGATTGAAGCAGAGTGCATAAGTTCGTTTTGCCGGTTTCGTTTTGTTTTGTATTCTTAAATACCAGGTCATCCGAATTCCCCCTTCTCTCTTGCCCTCCCCCCAATAAAAAGTATGAACATTTTTTTGCCCATTTTCAAATAGCAAATTATCCATTAGATTTCATCATATCTTAGTAAAGCAATTACATCAAGAAAATGATAGTGCGTGTGGAATCAATTATGCATGCAGTTGGCCGGAGACCAAAGGCTGTGAAGTCGGAGAGGGCAGAATCGCTCGACACACACAAATAAAAAGCCCCTGGATCTCACAGATGGACCCCATCAGTTCATCTTACTGCCTAAAAAGTTCATGCACTTAATAATTTATTTGTGTTCTGGATACTGTTTCCCAGCTGAATATTAACAACTTTGAACTGAAGCATGCTTTTAGCATGGTATGGATGGAAGTCACGGTAGGGCAGTGCTAGGGTCCCTCGGAGGTTAAAATTGTAGTTACGTTTCTTACACGCTGTTCATTTTCCATCACAATTTATTTTCTTTCATTAAACATTCCTTTTAATCAGAATATCAGTTTCAGTGTTCTGATTCTGCTTGTTAACCAGTGATAAACTCATAGACCAAAGATGAGCATCAATAATACAGCACAGGCTATTCAACAGCAAAGGCAAATACCAAAATCACAGGCTCTCAAAAATCGGAAACCGTTAGTTAGCACCTTGTTTTCACAACCAGGGCACTTGTGTACCTTGAGGGAGGCACCCAGGAGCCCAGAGACCATGACTGACTTTCGTGACTAGGGGAGGACACAGACCGAGCAGCTGAGAACAGAAGCTGGACGAGGCCACAGGAAGACTTCCTCAAGCTCAAAGGTAAATAAGTCAGCCAAGCCCAGGCCCAAGACGCATAGGTGCTAGGCACATATTTAAAGAAGAAACCCAAAGCATTGTAGCACAGGTCTGTACTTTGTAGCCCTCTCTCTTCCAAAGGAGAAGCCTGATGTCTTAATACGCTGGAAAATTCAAGTCTCCCGGCCACCAAGCCGCTTAACAATGCAACTGCCCGACAACTTTCATGGGGGGAACAGGGACAGGCAGTGCATATTTCTGTACAGATCAGGATGTGCCTCAATCACACACTTAAATTTTATAGCCTTCTCCCCAAATGAGAACGACTTCCAGCCAACACTTCCACAAACTGTACTTAACGTTAAAAGAAAACGGATAAAACATATGTAATTACTCAAGGTTAGACTTCTAATTCCTCAATTCACTAAAGGAAACTTGGCAAGAAGATGCATCATTTTGCTCCTTTCTACTGGGGCATCCGAGGAGGAGAGCCACTGAGGCAGCTAATACACAAAACATGATCAAAAGTGATTAACAACAGCTTCATATGCAAATTGCATTAATGAAGGAGTGCAAAGTCATCATGTAAATTAAATATGTCAAATCTCTTGGTGAACTTTCAATCTTGAGAAGAAAAAACACTGCTTTAATTTTTTTACATCATCAATTTTGCAAGATTGAAAATCTAAGAATCTTGGTGCTATAAACAATTTTCACCTTTTTTTTCTCCTTCAGCAGGCTGACAGGCCAGCCTGATGTGCACCGAATGTACATGTTAATAGGCCAATCAAAAATGCAAAACAATTCGCAATTACTGGAAGGACCTAATGGTCATTAGAATTTACAACTAGGTAATGAACTGAAGTCTGCCCACACCATGCATATTCATAAAGCAATTTAGCCTTTGAAGATTAAAGAAGTGCTTAAAATTCAAATGAGCTTTAGCAAATTATCAGTAAGATTCATCCAAAAAGCAAAGGGTTTTTCTTCCTATGATTTCCTCATTTTTTTAATGCAAAATTGTTATATCTTCCAGACTGAGCTTAAACTAAACATTGAGCTTCTAGTGAAGCCAAAGGGGGCTAAGAGACAAACAGAGGATGCAAACATCGTTACGGACTTTGTTCATAAAACTAAGCCCTTAAGAGCCAAACCTATCTCTAAACATGGTAATTTATCAAAAACAGCCCAGAGTTGCTCACAGGCAATATACTGCACAGTCCTCCAACAAAACAGATTAACACGAGTCCCACCACCCTCCCAAAAAGCCTTTTTCCCCTCAAGTTGAGTCTCCTGTGTAAACATCCACTGTGGTATAAAAACAGCTTTTTCGTCGCCTTGGAGTGGCATTCATTTTAGAAGTTTCTGCTTCCAAAAGGGAAAGAACAAGAAAGGAGAGGATATGAGGCAGGGGAGTGAGATCTGCTTTACTTCTGGGGAGTGAAAAGCCTGTCGTTGGGGAGTTCTCTTCCTGGGGGTCCCCCCTCCGATCCTGCACTGGCAGCATTTAATTCAGGAGGAACAGGTCATGCAGACATCAGCTGACATTCAGAAAGTTGTGATGTCCACCCACCGCCACCCCCCCCACCCGAGTTACTACAGAGCCTAGTGGGAATTTGGATTCTCATGCTTCCCTGTGACAAGTATGGAGGAGAATCTATCTCACACCTTGAATGCTAACTCACACCTTATTCACCTCATGGTATTTAAGAAATTCTTGTGAGAGAATTCCCAGTGAATGCCTCCTAGGGCCCCATCCCATACACCCAGCCCCGGGAAAAGCCCATGTTAAGTCCCAGCTCGGCTGGCGTACAAGTCTGACTGGGAACAAACAGCTCTGAAAAGCCCACGTGCCTGTGCATATTGCTCCGCTCCTGGACCCAGAAGACTCTGCTTTGGTGACTGTGTTTGAACCCGTACTGAAAATATGCGAGTAACTTCTTTCTGCCACTCTCCCCCCATCCCCACCCCACAACCCCCAGCCTCAGACGTTTTCCTAAAGTCAATCTTACTACCTGAAATGTAGGTATCCCAAGGAAGTGGGAAAGAGAAGGGAGAAGGGGGTGAAAAAAAAAATCCAGGTACTATCCCTCATTCCTTGGCTCTCTTATCCACGGCCCGTGCTCAGAAATGTGCCCCCTTTTGACGTTTATTAGAAAGAAAACGACGCAGAGCTGTGTGTAACTCACATCCACAACCATCTGTATGAGCCACAGGTCCACAGTCCTGACCAATTCCCTTTGACACTAATGTTACTCTACATGAGTAGAGTTCAATGAGGGTTGATATGGGATGTGACAGAGTAAATCAGAATTAGATTAAAAACAAAAGTTTAGAAACTGATGCTACACTGCAGAGCAAATGGGACCTGAAGGCCAAATTTCCCTTAACTGCCTTCAACTCATTTTCCCTATTAGAGCGTTTGCCTGCCACCCTCTTGCTGGCGGTACTGCAATCACATCAGAAAGTAGAGTGGAATGCATATAGGAAGGCTCAAGATATTCCTCTTTAGATACAATACCTATATATTTAATGTATAGCAATTAACTTCTGGTCAGGAGTCTATAGGCAGCAAGCTGTCCCAAGCAGATAGAGGGGGAGAGGGGGCCCAGAGCTGGGACAGGCACAAAAGACAGGTCCAACAACAATGCCTGCTGTCAGCAGCTGAATTATTTTTATACAGGAATTTTTATCTCTATTGTACAAACAAGTACGTGTCTGTGCAGACTTGTTAAGCAATCCACTTGTATGTAGAATAAGATTTTTTTTTCTTTCTTGCTACCAGTCACACAGCTCCAAGATCAGAAGAAATACATAGTCTTTGAAGCTGCTCAAATGTTTTAGTTAAAAGGACAGCAGTTGTTTTCAAAGATCCAAGAGTATCTTTATCAGAATTAAATTTTTCCTTATTGATTTTTTCCCCTTAACATAACAAAAACATAACATGAGAAGGTTACGATTTATTATTAAAAATTTTCTCAGTCTTTAAATCATTCTTCAGTGGCCAATGTTCACTTTTAAATGTAAAAGAATAGTTGTGTTGTTGTGTGTGTGTGTTTTTTTTTTAATCTTAGGATGGGATGGAGTAGGAGAGAGAAACTCATGAGATTTAAAATTTAACATTGGTTAATGTATTGTTTTAACTGTGAACTCAAAGACTTGTGGAGGAGGGGGCTAAGATGAGGAGTAAATGGCTCATTGTGAGCTGCCCCCCTAAATGTAAATAAATCATGAAATCACGGTATCCCCTGAGTCGGTAAAGGGAAATGCTTCAGGTTTTTTTTTTTTTTTTTTTTGGCCCAAAAAGAGAAACTCCATATTTAAAATGTAAGAGATCAGACGTGGCATGTAGAGCCTTGTACTCCAGCTAAGTTAAGAAGAACCCAAGCTATACCTTATTTCTCTAAAAATTAACAGATGTGATTTTTTTGCAGCTTTTTTTATACATCATTACATATCAAGAAAATGAACAACTGATGAATATAAATTTAAATGCCCTGATGGTTAGCATGGGGCTTCCTTGTGTTATTTGGTTTTTGGTTTTTTTGGGTTTTTTTTAGAAAATTCAAAAAGAAAACAGAAACCAGAGAGCGTTGTGGCGGGGGGGGGGGGGGGGGGGGGGACACAACAACACCTGTGTTTGTTTTGAAAGCACCTTAGTGGGCTTCACAATTATTCCATTCTTCATTTTAATGGGAGTTTTTAATCAGCGGACTCACCTGTATCTAAAACTAAGATCAAATTGTAGGTGTAATTGTTCATCGCCAAGGCTAACAAGAGTGAAGATACAAACAGAAACTCATTGTGAGTGACCAGAGGTCCCCAGGTATCCCCTTCATCAACATGCCTGCTCCAGGGTCCCACTGGGAATTTCCTGGCGGGGCCGATTCAATTCTGCATAACATGCTGCCAACCCTATCTGGAAAAGTGTGTGTTAGGCGCCTTCTTGCTTCTTTTACAGGAAGTTTAAATCTGATCATCTCACCTTTAGTGGATATAATTTGTTGTGTAGCACTCTATGAACTTGGTATTTTATCTATGTGGAGAGATCAAAAAGAAAAAAGGAGGGCAGAATAGGGAGCAACTCGCAGCCCCGTCCAGCCCTCCTGCCCGGTGCATTGCCTCAAAGCAGGCACCTGGTCAGGTAAACCTTCCAGGGCATTGCATCAGATCCGCTCACATCAGTCTCCAGGGTGAACCAAGAGATGAAACACTCCGGCTCCCTGTCTGCAGACTTCTCATTCGCCAGTTCTTGGCAGCTTGTTTTTCCAAGTGTTTTGTTTCAGGAAACGTGTGTATTTTCTTTGTACGTTTTGTGGATTTACCACAACTGGTTCTGACAGCTGTTGATTCTGTTAAATGAACACATTATAAAAATCCTCTTTAAAACCTCAAGCAACAGTGGACTCAAAAATAATGGCAAAATGTTTTAATGGAGTTCCAGTTGAGAGTTGATTTTTTTTTTTAAGTACAAATGAAGGTACAGAAGCCTTTTAAGTCAGCACTACATCTAAACTGAATGTCTGTGTGTGTGTGTGTGCACGTGTGTGTGTGTGTGTGTGTGTGTTTAATAGGGAAAGAGGGGTGTTGCAAATCACCACAAATATTTACACTGTATTCCCTTTGTTCAAATCACATACTTTTAACAGGAAAAGCTGGAACAGCGGCTATTTAAAATTTTAAATATTCAAACGCCTGTAATTAACCATACGAAACAAATTATGTCGTATTTCTCCATACCACACATGCAAAAAATTCTGATGGTGGATTGGGAGGTGGCAGAGTTGGGGAGACAACTCCAAGAGGAGGAAAGGATGATGTTTTCATTTTGCCATAGATCAAAGGAGAACAAGAATGGAAACTGTAGCATATCGAGCATTTTTACATCGCTGTCTTTCACACTGGGCTACCTAAGTTTACACAATTCCCCAGACTAGCTGCATATTAAGCTTGCTGTGTACAGCTTTATTATGGTGCGGTGGTGGAAGAGGCATTAATATTCCGGCTCCGCATCTGACAGGGCATTTACATGCGCCCATCTGAGCGGCACCTGAGAGCTCCTCCAAGGTGCAGTAACTGTGCGTCTATTGTAAAGGCAAATGAAGCTCACCTATTCCCTGCTGGGGTCAGAAGTGACCTCACCACCCCCCATGCTTCAAATCCTTCCCTTGCCAACCTAACTCAATGCCATCGCAGAATGACGAATGAGCTCAGAAATAGACCCCAAGTTACTAACCCTGCTAAGAACAGCAAAAGCCTTTGCTGAAATGTTTTAAAAATGCATAGGGAGTGCAGCTGGCCAGTAAAAAGCAGAAAGGCAGATTCCAGTGAACCCAATATGGAATACGTTACATTCTAAAACTGATTAGAAATACAGTCTGATGTTTACTGGCTTCAAAGTGAGTTTGGCATCAAGCATACTGGCTTTAATAATGCTGGCATTTATTATTATTATTATTATTATTATTATTATTATTATTATTTTAAATCTGCCTTTGGTCTCTAGGAGACCTAAAGCATTCTAGGAGAGCTAAAGCATTCTTATTCATCAGGTTACATTTCCTGGAAATTAAGTTTGTGACAGAAAATGACTCTAGTAGCAATAATATGGTTCGTGCTCAAATTAATTAGGTCATTGTTGTAAAAACTACATGGCAAATTACAAAGGTAAATTTACTGATATTGGCCAGAGCCTCTATACCCTGGAGGTAAAGGAGAGAAGCAGTTTAAGGATGCTTATTTACCTGGGGAGGAGGAAAGGACAGAGGAGGGAGGGATACAATGGCCAATTTTCTATTTGTATTACAAATAACAATACTGGTTATTATCCATTAAATTATATAGTCTGAACATATTTATGAACTTTATTAATGTCCTCCAAATTGACACATAAAATAAAAACCTGCTTGGTTTGAGACAATGTTAAAAATGGGCACTAAGTTAAAATCTTTTTTCTTTTTTAATCCTTGTAATAACAACACTGCTGACATAACCATGACCCAAATGAAATCTGAACAAGCAGAAAGGTACTAAAGATCCTTGGTGATTAAATCTCTTGCTAAAAAAGTGGCAAGGTGCCAGGCTGGGTCCAGTTTGATGCTAAGTGCTTTTTACTGCATAAAGCTGGTACTACGGTATGTAAAAACAGACTTGGGCTAGGGGTAAATTTTGTCAAATGATTCCTTTGTGCAGTAAAGGGTGTGAACAGACCAACCAAAGTCCATTAAATTAAGTTAACACTGAATGCCGTGATCTCGGTGCATCTCCCTAGCTGTGCTACTTTGGTTCAATTTCATGTTTTCCCCCAAGGAAAGCCAAACTTTCTTCCTTTCTCCCTGACTAGTGTTGAAAAGCCACCATTCATCCATTCTCCTTTATTAAACACTTTCACTTAAGAAATCACAAAATTGTGAAAAATGCTTCCCTAGGATTTGCACGTTAGTTATATGCTCCAATTTAGTCCTCCCACATTAGCCAAACTACATGGGGGCTGTGGTGTGAAATTAATGATTTTCCAGGACTTGAAAATGTGCCATTAATATGCATCCAACTCTCCTCTTCCCTGAGCTTAAGGTTCGCTGTCCTGACATTGCCTGCACATTTCTACACCCAGTTGCATTTTCCAGCCCATGGGCAGCTCCACAATTAAATGCCACATGCACGAGGAGAAAGGTGTGCAAAACAGATTTCAGATCCTTGAACGTAAAAGGCACAACTTGCAATACAAGGATGGAGTGATTTAAGAAATTACAGCACTTTTTTTTTAAGATCTCACAGAATGAACACAGAGAATGGGAGGGAAACTTTCCCCCTCTGCTCCTGTTCTTGAAGTGAATACATATTTGTGTTTCCAATAAAAGGCCATTTTTACATTAACTGTCTGTAACAGCAGGAGACAGAAAAACTAACACAATCTCCACATCACACACAGGATGATCTTCATATCACGTGGCCCTATTCTCAAAACTATTATTTATAAAAGACAACTAGGAAAATGCACAATGCATCTTTTCTGTGTCACCGGAAGGGTAATGTCTGAAGAACTTTGAGATCTTTGGGAATCTTCCACATTTTAGACTTTTTTTTTTCCTTTTTGGCTTTCCGAAGTAAATTTAGCAGCCATGCGGGCCACTGTGTTTAATTAAGCTTTCAAAAGTCCTCTGACAATGCCAACAATTGTAAGACACTTCTGTGGCTCAATCATGCAATCACTGTGACAGTTCTATTTACAATTTGTCTTAGAGAGAGTTTCTCTGACATTGTACTTTGACAAAACATCCAAGCTGCCAGTTCACAACCTTTCTTGGTCTTATTTACAAATACAGCTTGTATATAGGACTCCCAGACTCATGAACATGAGTCTTTGGGTAGTGGCCTCACAAACACAGGCTCCCAGTGAAAATCCTAGATATATATAAGGAAACAATATTCTCTATTCTCTGCATACTGAAGGTAAATAAAATGTTCACCAGTATATTGGGGTTTTGTTTGTTTGTTTGTTGTTTTCTTTTTCAGCTGCCATGCTAAAAATTCACTTCAGAAGTCAGTGGTTTTTATTCAGAATCACACAAATAAAGAGAAATTAAAAATAAGTAGTCATATTAGGATACTATAATTTATAGTCTCATTTACAATTATACCATGAAGTACACAAATACATCCCCAATTCATGCTGAGTTAGGAAAGAATTAGAATGGGTACAAAAAGAAAAGGCAAGTTGATTTGCTAAGTTCCGAAAAGCGTTAAGTATATTATACTTGATTTACCTTTAAGTAACATGCTGACATGTTTGTTTTTGAATTAGTATTTCCCCCTCCATTAGAGTAACTGTCTTATATATTTTTATCTAGTTACGAAGTATATTGCCTAAGCAAATTAATTTTTAAATATCCTGATATAGACGTCTATGTTCATGATTTTAAGGAGAAAAAATATTATGTATCAATAGTAGTAGATCTGAGTACATTTTATAAGACTGGTCCTATTCTCCCCCATTCTCTTAAAAAGCTAACTTCACGACAGCCCAACCCTAATTTAAAGATTTCCATGTGTCATAAGCCAAAATCTCAAATCTGACATTGTGGGGTAATATTTTTGGCCTTTTCTGTAAGTGAACAGCAGTTTCACATTCACTAATCTCTGATGAATATTTCCCCCATCATAAAAGATGAGACTACAAAACACAGCAACAGCCCTGTTAAAAGCCCTGACTGCCAGTCACAGGCTGCTGACATCTGATGGTGAGTATCTAACATAGAAATAGATGCACTGGGCCCCACACAATATGACCTGCTCATTTCCAGTTAAATTCGTACTATGTCAATGGTTTCACTGCATCACAGCCACACAGTATTTTGAACATGTGAATGAAATGAAAAAAGCAACCTGATCAACACACACATGTACATGGGTGAAGTGTTGAAGCTCGTAACCATCTATACGCCAGGTAAAAAGAATCACCCTTTCCAAACCACACTCCTCTTCGTGCGGCCTATGTCCAGTCAAAATGCAGATCACTTTACTGAAGACTTAAAGAACGCTACCTTATTCTCCTATTTGAAAGCCCCCAATACTAAGCTTTATTTATCTCAAGAAAATCTGTCACTGTTTTATTCCTGCTTCCTGCCTATAAAATGGCACAGAACACACAGGGAGCTCAAATCCAACTTACATCACTTTAATAAAGCCTTTCCTACACAGTGCACTTAAATGACTACCTTTTATGTGGTTGCCAAACATATTCTTCTAGAGATTCATCAATAGATCTCTCTACTAATATGGAGCATTGCTTCGCCTTTCTTTTTGTGACACCACAATTCAAATATCTACTGGATGATTATTCTTTTTGTTTCCTTCCTCGCCATAAAAAGAAAAGCAGACTTGGAATTGTAAAGGCGTGCTTGAGAGAAATGGGCTGGTAGTGTGCACAGCCGTCTTCCAGAACTTCCCTTCAGAGACACCTGAGGGCCAGGGCATCTTAATTTATGTGCGATGGTAGAATGTTAATTTCACCATAGGAAACTCTTAATTCATTACTGTGAATTATGAGAAGTCATGATTCTAGTTACTGACATCTCGCTTTGAGATGTGACCACGCTATTTATGTCCAGCCAATTCCAGGGTGGGAACAGGTGATTAAACACAATGAAATGAATCAAGGCTTTGTAATTATTTGTGCATGAAAGGTTTACCTCACCTGGGTTGCTACATTTGTGCACCCATTGAATATCTTAGATACCTTATAACGCTTTTCATCTAGTGAAATTATTTAGTATTAGCCTTCTAAAACATCCTTTAAATTTGCTTTCTTTTCTTTTTTCTTTCTTTTGTGTTTTGTTTTTGGCAGGGCAGGGAGGGGGTGCTTCTCTGGGCTCTGCTATTATACTGGGTCTTAGAAACAAAAAACCTTTATGACAACCAGAAGTTAAAGAAAATATCTTTTCTTTCTCTATGTACATTCACAACTATAATAGTAAAAAGCTATCGCTATAGTGCCTTCCCCCCCCCACCCCCTAGCTTTTAGATTCCTCTTCTAAGTACAGAAGCACAGAATTTTGGAGCTGGTTAATCCGAGAGTGAATAACCTATTTGGGACCTCAGTAAGAAGTGTGGTTTTAATTCCTGCTTGACAGACACTGTGTTTTGTCTTTTAAACGAGCGGCCCGATATGTAAATACGATGTTACATCACGCAAGTGTTACTCCATATTTGGTGATTTAGAAAGGCTTTGGATCTCCGAAGACGACAAATCCCCTTCCGCTTGCTCTTGCTTCATTAATCATGCCTTACATTTTCCTTCCAGTCACAAGACAGCACATGGAAATGGTCACTGCCATTACCTACTTGTGTGTGTGGTGGGGGGATAAAATGTTAACCTACATGTCACATAAGCTAAATGCGGTGAATTCTAGAAAAATATTTTGTAAATGCAGCTTCCCTGGTACAGATTTCTCTTTTCACTAAAGGAAAAGTATCTGAGTGTTATTGCAGGAAGCATGGGGAAAAAAAAAGAAAGAAAGAAAGAAAATGCCACGTTTGATTTTAATGATCAAATTCCAGAGGGGGCGGGAAGAAGAAATAATACGACATTTAATTCCCTCTGGACCACTGACCTACTACAGTTCAACTTTGTGGTCAAACGAGGTCAGAAAGACAAGTTCCAGTGAATCAATTGATTATATGCACTATCTTTCCTAAAACTGAATAAACCTTCTGCCTTTTGGGGGAGGGGGCAGGGGGAAATAGAAGAAAGGGAACCACCAGCAGGCTTAGCATTTTTGTCACCATAGACTCTGCATTCACTTTGTCTTGTGTGTTAAATCACTCTGGTTTCACAAAAAAATGTCTTAAGGGTCACTATATAGTGTTGCTGCTTATCACTTAGGGTAAGGATTTAAGTCCCTCTGCTAGCTGTTAATTCCTTTTCCCATGAGCTGCTGAGAAACCCACACACCTAACTACCTCTCTGCTAAAATTAACCAAAGGAAGGAGAGCTGTTGAATATGTGTGTGTATTTTTCCAAGAGAATTTTTACATTGTGTTATAGCTGAAACAGTGGAAGTCTGGACTGGACATTTGTAAGGGTGACATGTGGTTGTGTAAACCACAAACAAAATCAAGATACATCTGTCAAAACCACATCAGAGACAAGAGAGAGCACAGAGAAGCATTTATCATTTAGCTGAGGAGGCAGGCTGCAGGGAGCAGCCGTTCCTGTCAAACCAACCTTTTGAAATTTCCAACATGCCCTTAAACTTTTCGAGTAAGCATGTCTGTGCGCTTCAGCAACTGCCCTCTCTACTCTGGCCTGGCCAGTCGAAAATGGCATCTTAAAGTCAAGGTCACGGTGTCATCCCACCACGGGGCTGTGTTTAATTACAGCCCCATACGGGCTGACAGCCAATATGGATCCAAGGCGAGCCCTGAAGCTCAGTTAACTCTTTCTACCCAGTCCCAAACGCCCTGTCAGCCCACCCTCCTTCGCAGAAGCCTTGAGAACTAACAGCACCCCTAGGGAGGTCTGACCAGGTATTCTGACTCAAACAGGTCATTGGCCAAACTACAAAATGCCTGTATGGCCACTTCGCCTCTGACTTGTCACCATGGCTGGAAATGGACATTGGAAACAGGGCCAGGTATAGTAAGGTTCAACACTTAAAAATGAGAAGGGGAGAAAAAAAGGAAAGAAATTCAGCATCAACAGATCCAGAGAGAGGGTATCAGGTGTGTGTACCTATTCCACCTATATCTGACTCAGTGAAGTGGAAAATATTTATTTTTTTTTGTGTTCTGGACGTAAGCTATAGGAATGATTGTTTTAACATTACAGGGCTGTCGTGGACAGTCACATGGAGAAATACAGAAAGCTCTTCACCACTCCTGAGTGCTTGGCTACAGCACCTCTGAAAATGAAAAGAAAACATGCAAACAGCTTTTCTCCTTGCTTCTCATTTACCTGCTATGTGTTCCTGTTTGGGGCAAATTCCTCTAGATGACGTTGATAAACAATCGTCATCCTCTGGCGTGACCTGGATGCCAACCTCCACGGGATTGGATGCTTTTTTCATCTCGATTGGTGAAGGGGAAGGTGGCTTATCCACAGCTTTTTCTAAGCAGAGGCTGCCATTGCATTGTTTCCGTTTGTGCTCGATAAAAATAAGAATGTCCCCCAATGGGAAGTTCATCTGGCACTGCCCACACGTGAGGAGGTCATGGTCCCCTTCTGGAGCTCCCAAAGGGCCGTGGTCTGGTTCATCATCTGTAAGAATGGCTTCAAGAGGTTCGGCTGTGGTTGGAGAAACAAAAGCACAATTATTAGAGCACCAGAGAAGAGAGAGAAAGGGGAAATACATTCTCAACCCCACCCCATCCCACCACATTATATAAAGTGTTTCTAGCCTCCTTCATATAATACCCAGAAAATGTGAGCACCTAAAACATGTAAGGATATGGAGGTTATCAACAAGAAAGCAAATTTATCAATAAGGCAAATCATCATATATTTAAGGAAAACTATCTGACTCACATAACTCCTGAGAAACCACACACACACACACACACACACACACACACACACACTATAAATTCTGTCTGGTTTTCGAGTTTAGAAACAATGTTGACTGTTAAGTAAATAGTTAACACAGGTGACATAAAGAAAGCTTAAATAATAACTACCCCCAAAACTGGTAAAAACATGGATTGAAACCAAATTTCTTTCTTTTTTCCTACAAAGTTGTCTATTGTGCCAAAGAATAAAAGAAGAGGTAAATAAACACACACACCCTTTGTGTCAGTGTATATACTTCGAAGTATACAGAGACTTAGCTTCGTAAATTAGAAAGCTACTATATCACACACAAAATGTGCCACATTTACACCGCCATAATAAGCAAACGACTGCATTCACCTGTGAAACGGATCTAAATAATAATCATAACGTAGCATAATTCATACTGCCAAAAACCTTTCTGATCTCACTCTCAGTAGTGCCACAAAATCAAAGAAATACCAAATTCACTGGCAATTCTTCCCAGACACATTAGCTAAATGGGATACTTTTGAGTACTTAAGAAAATAAGCCAATTAGTCATTTTTTCATTCTGAAGAAAGGAATGCCTAAAATATTCTAAACATGTTTGCACTTGGTGGCTCCCATCACATAAAAATCAGAATGGTCAAGCAAATGCCACATCTCAGAACAAGGCTGAGAAGTCCTTTCTTTAGACTTGAAATACTTCGCCTAATGTTGTCAAAGTTGACTAATTTTCTGAATGAGCTCCAAAACGCTTCATTATGGGACTATTTCTACACACATAATCACCAGCGGATGGTATAACAAGGTAAATATGTCTTTCATTCCCGTTTCCTTTTTTTTTTTTCAACTTTGCACCAAAATACTCTAGCGTCTCATTTGAACAGCTTCTATGATTTTTTAACCTTCCAAAGGGGAAAAAAGAGTTGGTAAGTATCTGCTCCTGAAACTGTATGCTCACCCTATCAAAAAAAAAAAAAAAAAAATCACAAAATACAAAACACATCCAGGATGCTGCCAGTTAATAAAACTGAAGCAGAAAATGTACAAGTCTTAAACAGTTAATCAGTCTGACCTTCTTTAGCAAGCTGCCAATTTCACATTTAATGAACTTAAAGCCACAGAGAATCAAAAAATAGATTTTAATTTGAGTGTAGAATATTGGAACCGATTTTGATAAAGTGCAAAAATCCAGTGAACTCAGGTTAAATTTATTTCAACCCTACCCAGGCTGAATATTGAGGGGGAAGATCTGGAGTAACTCCCAGATGTGCTGGGTGAAATAATATTGAGAGAGCCCTGCCTAGCTGCACCTGTGCTCAAGTAGGACATGTCATAATTTCTAGCCTCTGGTACTCCTCCTAATTTAACATAAGGTCACCACAGGAATATGAAGGTTATATTCCCACTAATAAAGACAGCAAGGTAAGCACTTATGTTTCTTTGCCCAACATACTGACCAAAAGATAAATACAAAAAACACATGCATGCTTTTCAAATAAAATGACACAAATGGAAGTGCTTTTGCATTATGCCTCTGTGTCATTTTTCTCCTACATTTGCTTTCATTTTGACCAAGTGAGGCACTGAATAGGGAAGTCATCCTCCAAGATCCCTGCTATTTGAATTAAGGATTTTTAAGTATACATTGACAAATGTGGCTTTTTGTTGTTGTTCAGCATTAACTGCAAGTTCTGAGGGTTACAGATTAAAGAAAGATTCAGGAATAATATTTTGTTTCATTAAAGTTAGTACTATGTAGAACCTTTGCAAAAAAAAAACAAAACCAAAAAACATTTTTTAAACTCCACCATTAAGATTCATTTTTTTGTTTGTTTGTTTTTTCATCCCCAAGGCCTGACATATTCTGAAAGTGGAAATATTATTTAGGAGCAAAAGGAAATATTCTCCTAGGTAGCAAATAGTTAAAGGTAATGCGGTACAAAACAGACTTGGTTAAAGTCTTCTAAATGTAGTGACTGAACTGATTTACAATCAAAACCAGGAAATGAAGTGGTAATTCAGAGGTTGCTGATTACACCTCCACATTTCACCTAATTAATTTTATAGGAGGCAAAGTTCTTGAAAATAACAAGATGATCAAATGTACAGATATAAAACCTGTAACCTCAACATTTTCTATGCTCTTAACGTAAATTATTGCTAATTAACAAGAATTATATCCTAATGTATGAAATACGTCTAACATCGGGCTTCTTGCAAAACATTTGGCTAGTAATGTTCAGAGAAATATCAAAACGTGTTTATTATTGCTGCTATATTATTAAAAATAAGACGAAGTGGGGCACAAAGAAAATAGGAAAATACAATTCTCTTGGTGTAGTCTACTGATTTGCATTGACATCTTTTCTCAGTGGTAATCAACATTTCCTTTCTGGGCATCTGTTAATTTCTCTGTATTTTAATGCAAATTCCTCTTTCCCTAAAAACATTCCTAACCTCAGCCATTTTACCCCCTCCCTCAATTCAACTCCATCCTCCTTCGCCCCCACAATACCAACGTTTCTAAGCTCCGGCCTAAACCTCCCGCTACAAAGCGGGGAGTCCAGGATTGAAGTGGAAGGGAGTGGGCAAATAATCATAATAATTAGCCACGAATTCTCTACAAGAGGAGAAAAATAGAAAATAAAATGCTTCTGCGTTCAAACAGCAAGACAGACTGGAACGTCTCAATGCCCCAGCGGCTGACTGAGATCTCCTTCCTCTCTGCAGTTGCAAAGGAATAAATTTAAAGAAGAAAAAAAAAAAGCTCAAGAAGAAATGTAGGGAAGAAGCGAGGGAAAGGAAGGCTGTTGGGGGAGGGGAAAAGGAGCTATGCCTTCAACTTTGCTTTCCAAGTCCTTCCTTTTGATTGTCTTAACAGGGTAAGGAAGCAAACCGAGTCAGAAACGCAGAGAGGAAAAGCAAAGAAACAAAAGCGAAGGCTAAGGCTACAGGCCCGGGGCCCGGGGCCCGGTGGGGGCGGGCTTTGCAGAAAGTGAAGTTGGGCGCCGGGACTCAGGCACAAAGCGAGCAGCTCGCTGGCTGCAGCCTCCGGCCGCGCTTGCTGCAAACACGTGCAGCGGCGACTGCCGGGCCGTGGGGCCCGGGCCAGGCCGGGAGGCAACGGGCAGCCAGGGGCCCCGACTGCCGCCTCCACCCGCGGTCCAGCCCGGCCTCAAGGTGACAACCGTTCCCTGGCCCCGCCAGTTGGAGAAATGGGAAGTGAGGCTGGGAAAACTCGGTTGGTTAACCTGGTGCAGTCTCGGTATCCTCACACACACCTCAAGCGCGGGCCCTGAAATTCATTCTGTGTCCCCAGGCTCACACTTTTTACTTTGGGGGATCTCTGCAAATGCGTTTCCCCCGCAATTCCGGGCACGAGTGTGCGCAGCGCCGCGGCGGCTGCGGTTATTCATTATTAATGACGCTGCTAGCCCGCATCATTATGATGATAACTATTACTATTGTTGTGATTTCGGGCTCCGAGGCGAGAGCTGCGGGAGGCGGGGGAGCCAGGGGTCGGGCTGTAGAGCCGCTGTGCAAGCCCAACGTAGCCGCCGTTGTCCGTGCTTTGCGCTGGGGTGTGGGGGTGGAAGAAGTGAACCCGAAAACCAAGTGCAAACTTGCTGGATCCCGCCCATTGGCCTTGCCTCGAAGGCGGAGAGTGCGTACCCCCCTTTTCCCCCTACCAAAAATGCCCGCCCCGAAAGAAAGCGAAAACTGCACCCCACTCCGCGCCCGGCGCACGGGATTGTCGGCCGCGCTCCCGAGCGCTTCTCCGCAGCCCCGGCCAGAAGCATTTTTAAAGTCAAAATGAAGAACAAAGACATAAGGGGTGATGGGGGGAGAAAGGGAATTCTGCCTAACCGTCCGTTTCCCCCACCCCCACCCTCGCAAAGCTCGTCCCTCCCCGGCCGAGAAACGCAAAGCAGGGAGTGGGGGAGGCTCTGGTACAGGTTCAAGTTCGCTGAGCTTTCTTGATCTTGTTCTGCCTCCTAGCGACCGAATGGCTCATTCAGCCTAAGAAGCGGAGGATTGGGGGGGAGGGGGGGTCCTGAACACCGGAATGGCTCCCGCCCCCTCTGCGCACCCAGAAAATGAGAAAGAACTGGCCCTTGAACCCCCTCCATACTACTCCCTTAACCCAAAGCCCGCACTGAAACTGGGATAGAGACCAGCTAAACCCACCCAGCCTGGAACGTCCCGAGGTGGACCCGGGGTGGGTGGGGGATAGGGGAGCAGCCTGGACTGCACGCCTCAGTCCGTCCTTTGAGCCCCCACTGCATCCTTCCGAAGAAGGTTCCGGCTTTCCCGAGTCCTGCGAACACTGCCCTTCCTTCCCGCCGGTACCTGGCCGGGCTGTAACTTCACACCGCCGCACGCCGCGTCTGCTCCGCATCCGGCGCGGCCGGGGGAGTGGGGGGCGGGGGAGAGCGGCGAGGGAGGGATCCGCGGGGGTGGGGAGAGGGAGGGCCCCGCAACGTGCCGGGGCGGGGGGAGCTTCCGAAGTGTGTGACAAGTTCCAGAGCCCAGTGAAAAATTCAACTCCTTATGCACACCCCCCCAACCCTTTAATAAATACAGAACTGGGTATAGACGGTGTTTTAAAATTACATCAAAATTTAAAATAAGGGTCACGAATGAGGAGGGAAAGGGATGTGGGCCCTCTCACGCCTTTCTTTCCCTTGCTGCCAAACTTTCCTAAGTGCCCACCGCCCGCCTTCCCAGACGCACTCGGTTAGCCAGGACACAGTAACCCACCCACCACCTCATAAAGATTCAAAAGGACCACCGCCCCCCCCCCGACCCCCGACCGAGCCAGACCCGGGTTAGAGGGCAGAAACTCAAGGGTGGGGTGCAAGGAGTACCAGGATCCAGCACTCCCAAAACACACAGTCGCACATACTGCTCCCTTGCTCACCTCCCCACCCCACCCCCACCCCTCCCAATTCACCCCCCACCTGGCCTGGCAAGGCTCGGGAGGCGGGGGATAGTGGCCAGACCGGGTGGGAGGGGGTCAAGGAAAGCACGTGGTGACCTCCCCAAGGTCCGGCGCGGTGGACAAGAATGTGGGGGGGGGGGGGCGGGGGAGGGGGAAACAGACGCGCTTTTTCGGTTGCTTTACAAAATAAAAATGCTTCGCAAAGCTGAGTTTCTCCCCAGCCGATTTCGAAGTCTTGGTGGGCTGGGAGGAGGTCTGGATATTGTGCTGGGGGCGAAAATGGACTGTGGACCCGGCTGGCGCGGAGTCGCGGCACGGCCTGCCGCTGTGCCGGCGGGCAGGCGGCTGGCGCGGGGTGGGCGATCCTGGGCAGGGCGGGGGCGCGGCGAGGCCCGGCGAGGCCCCGGCGAGGCCCGGCCGCCGCCGCCGCCCGCTCCCGGGCTGCCGCGCCGCGCTCGGTCCTCTGTCTGTTTGTTGGCAGGAGGCTCCCGCACACGCGGTGCTTGTAAACATTCAGACACGAGATTTTTCCCAATCAAAATCCACTTCCACTTTTTTTGAAAATCTTCCAAAAAATAGTAAGAGGAGGGAGTTCCTCGCTCCCTCTCCATGCCGCCGGCGCTCTAAGTTTGCAACTAAAGAGGTTTTGGGGAAGGGGGTAATTGTATTTTTCCTCCTCTAATAGAGATTGAGATTTTTGCAGGGGGGGTGGGGGAGTCAAAGAGGAGAGCGTTGCAGAAAACGGCTGGCCGAGCGTTCGGCTTCTGTTTTGGGGCAAGAAAATTTTTACATCTTCTTGTCTTGTTTTATTTTTATTTTTTTTTTTATTTTATTTTTCACGTCTTCTCGCCGCCACTTGAGGTTCGGCTGGGAGGGGCGGGCAGCGGGAACCCAGGCGACGGCGGCCCGAGCGCCCTCCCTCCATCTCCCGCTCGCCCCGGGCCCTTGCTCCTGCCCTTCGGCGGCGGCGGCGCGGAAGGGCAAGCGCGAGGAGCCGGCACAAAAGGCAGCGGGACAAACACCCACCTCGGGCCGGAACAAAAGGCAACAGCGCCGGCGGAGGCTCTGGTCCTTCGCGGTCGCCAGGCTCTCCCAGGCGCCGCGGCCCCTCTCCACACTCTGCAGACTCCAGAGCGCCGGGGGGCCCCCTCCCACAATCCCACTTTCTCACTATTGTGGAGATGACTACTTTCTTCCTAGTGCACACTTGACCGTGAGCGCGCCGCTGTCCGAGGGCCATTCTCACCTCTTTTTTCCCTGGGAATTGTTTTTTTGGCTTGGGCTCCCTCCTCCCGCCCCGTTTTCCTTCCTTCGGTGAGTGGAAGCAACCCCCCTTTTCCCCTCCAGTTCCCTCCCCTAGGTTTGCAAGAGAGTTGTTCGCATCCATAGCATTGTTCATTATTTTGCAAAATTGGAGGGGAAATCATTGCGTTCCTTTTCTAAAAGCGAAATAAAGCAGCGGAAAGCATGAAAGAGGAGGAGTCAAATTTTTGTAAATTAAATAAAAATAAAAGGTGCGTGCTATCCCAAAAGTGTACGTACGGCTGTGGTTCGGGATAGGATGAGGTTTGTTTTTTGTTTGTTTGTTTGTTTGTTTTTTCTCCCTTTAAGCTCTTTTCTCCCGACTCTCGGAGGTTCATCTCGTGAAAAAATTAAAAAATGCATGCACACACCCCTCTCTCCCCCTCGCTCTTACTTCTCGTCCTGCGCGCTCTCGTGATTATTAATAATTATTATTACTATTATTGGGTTACTTACGCGAGAATTCCCGTTTGCTTAAGTGCTGGGGTTTGCCTTGCTTACGGCGAGACATGGTGGGCTGCGGGGCGGGCGGGCGGCGGCGGCGGCGGCGGCGGCGGCGGGCGGACGACGGCTCGGTTCACATCGGGAGAGCCGGGTTAGAAAGAAGGAGACTCCAGAGAAAATATCTTCATCAGTGCCTTTTGACATCCAAAATAAATTAGAAATAATACAAAGATGGCGCAGGGAAGATGAATTGTGGGAGAGCCGTCATGGCTTTTTTTTTTTAAGCAAAAAAAAAAAAAAGAGAGAGAGAGAGAGGAGAGAGAGATAGAGGGGGAGAGAGAGAGAGAGAGAGAGAGAGAGAGAGAGATGAAAAAAATGGCAAAAGCCCCCCTGAGCTGCAAGTTCAAGTGCGGACGTGACGTCCCTGCGAACTTGAACGTCAGGAGTCTGGATGGACAGAGACACACAAAACATGGGCAGGGCGAGCAGGAGAGAAGGGGAGGAGGGAAGGGGAAGCTCACACCAATGGACACACATCAGGGGCTGGACATGAAAAAGAGACCAGGACAAGCCAATGGCCAGTGCGGGGCGGGGGAGGTGCGGGGCGGGGGGCTCCGCAGACGCCAGACGCGGCCCCCGGGGGAGGGGCGGGCGGAGGGGAGGGGGCGCTGGGGCCGCAGGCTCACCAGTGGCCGCAGCGAGCGCCGTGGCGGCAGCGTGGCCGGGAGAGAAGAAAGGGGGGGGGGGGGGGGGGGGGAGCAAGACGTGCGCCCTGCTCCCCCCCGGACGCGGACCCTAAAATGAAAGATTACTTAAAAAAAAAAAAAAAAAAGACAAGAGTGTACAGCGAGACTGCAGCCCGGGTCCGGGGAAGCGCGGGCGGAGGGAAGCCAGGTAGAGTTGCTCCCGGACACCCTCCTCCGTGCGCACACCCACTTCCCCTCACCGCCGCGCCACGGCCGCGCTCGCTCTCCGCGTGCGGATGCCCGGGGCCGTAGTGAAAGCCCTGAGCCCGCGGCTGCGCTCGGGAAACTTTGCCTGAGGAGAAGATAGCAAAGAAAAATCACCCGAAGTTGAGAGCTGAGCCTCCAAGTTACAGCTCCGCAGCCGGAGAGGGGAGGCGGGAGGGAGCGCGCGGCAAAACGGAGTCCAGCCCAAGTTTGGAGGGTTACGGGTCCGGAAAGGCAGCTCTGGGGCCTCCCGCGGCCGGGGTAGCCTGGAGAGAGGGAGCAAGGGCGAGGGAAGAGGCCCCGGCCAGAGGGCACCCCTAAGGCCGAGCGGGGGCGGGGGGGGTGGGTGCTGGGATCTGAGCACCCTGGCAAGTGATTGCCAACTGGAAGCACGGAGTCTAGGCCCCCCAGGGTGGCGGAGACAGAGGCCAAGGAATAAAGAACGAAGAGCCAGACTCGGGGACGTTCCAGTCCCCAGAGGGGAGTACCGGGGCCCGGGGCGAGGAAGGCGCCGAGGCGTCCACCTCACCGAGCGGCCGCGGGCCAGAGGACAAAGCATGGGCAGTCCCGAGAGTTCCAGTCCCTGGGAACGTGCTCCCGGCGCCGCGGGAGGTCCTCGAGCCAGGTCCCAGGGATGGACACACCCCCTCCCACTCCAGAGCAACTGCTAGAGCATAGAGGAATGGAAAGAAAAATGTTTCTTACAGGCAGGACACAACTATTCCTGTGCTGTTACCCGGGGGAAGAAAATGGGGATTGGAGAGACAGCCACTGGTTCGCAGGAGCAGCGGGGAGACCACGGTGGTGGGGTGACTACCCTGGGTCAACGCCGTGTTGCTCAGGCGCCCAGAGCCAAGGCATGCACCCTAGAGTCTGCAGGTCCCTCTGGCCTTTCCACAGACGTTCCCGGGAAATTAAGGAAGACCTGTTGGAAATAAACCCCTGTCTCTTTAATGCACACACGCGCTCTCGCGCGCACACACGCGCGCGCGCGAGCGCGCGCGCGCGTGCTGCCGCTGTCAAAAAGCGGGCTTCACTCTGGCGTGGGATACTTTCAGTTTTACGTAAAATGTACAGCAACAGCACCCCCTGCGATTGGAAAGTTTATTCAGAAACGTGTCTGCAAAGTCCCCCGGCGTCTCCCGCCTCCCAGCCTCCCCGCCTGCCTGCGCCACCCTGTAGCCTCAGCCGCCGCCGCCGCCGCCGCCGAGGAGCCAGAGCTGCGATTCCAAATCCGGAAGGGCAGGGGGGGCTGGGGGTGGGGGGGGGGGTGGGAGAAGCAAATGGACTCAAGTCCAAGGAAGGCGTGGGGGGTGTAGGGTGGAGGCGGGTCGCTGTGGCCCGCGAGACTCGGAGCTGCAGGTGGACGTGTGTGAGTGTGTGTCTGCAGAGCAAGGAGCCTTCCTTCCCTCTCCTCCAAGCGGCTCCACAACCCCTCGCGTTTTCTCTTTCCCCCTCCTCAGTCTAAGGGACGTCGTTTCTGTAAATTCACCCACCCGGCTGGGGGCTTTATTGTTTTAAGCTAAAGCCCCCGCCTTGCAAGCGCGCACCCACCTCCCTGCCGCGCAGGCAAACGGCTGTTTATTCTCGTGTTGTCTTAGTAAAGTTTCAAACCTATTGGAAAATGACTGGCTTGCCTGGCTCGGCGAAGCTTCGGGCCCCACTAAGGAAGAAAGGGAGGGTTTGATGTTCAACATTAGGAGAGATGTGTGCTGAACTGGGTTTGCGTAAATGTGTTTTGTTGTTATTGTTCCCCTCCAGCTTAGGGGTAGGGGGGAGGCATTCAAATCCTGTTTAAGAAGCAGGAAGATTCACTTGCAGTAAAGCTCTGTAGTGTGTGCGTTACACCATTTCCCCTTTTTCATGAGTTCTTCAGAGCAGGTCGGCATCTCCCACTACTGTCTTTTTTTTTTTTTTTAATCTTTTTAAACTAGCTTTAGAGCGACCAAAAGAGTGTCATTACAAGAGACAGGGGGTGCGTAGAAATGAATGGTTGGAGGGAAGGCGAAGAGAGGGAAGAAGAAAGTGCAACTGGGAGGTCTTTGAAAAATAAATAAATAAGATAAAAGCCTCATCAGGTAACAATAGTGAGTCAGATTCTTTCGGAACCGAGTTTTCACATTTAAATATTTCCCCCATCCATCCATCCATCCATCCATGAAAGTCTATATATAGAGAAGGTATATAAATGGGCGAATGTGTGTTGTGGAAATATATATGTATGATTTATATATAATGGTGTGTATAAAGCTTTTCAGGGTTGGCTGTAGTGTAAAAAGTAATGACTTTATTACCTCTGAAAGGTTCTGTGGTTCACACTTAACAGTCTTCTGAATTACAATTCATTACACAATTGTGTGCTCTCTAAAACCGGCACCCCATCAGGGCCGCTATCTGTGGTTATTTCCAATAAATAACTGGCAACATTTTATTGATTTTCTTTTTTAAAAAAATCATAGGAAATTAAGCACTTAGTTACAAGTAGGTCTGCTATGTTATTGCACTTGTTTCAGATTCCAGGGGGTTCCTTCCGAAACCACATCTTAAAACATACATTAAAAACCCAGTTTTGCAGCTGCTTTCTCTGGGTGCCAGTGGAGAGGTAAGCAGCGACGTTTCCACCATTAACATATATTTAATTCCACCATCATAAAATGCCCAGAGTGAAATAGGAACTGCCCTCCGCTCCCGCCCCTCCCCCAGCCTGATTTCACCCAGTCCAGAAAACCTGGGCTGTGTATTGGCATTTGATCCCTCCTCGTCGCGCACCCCCACTGCTGGTCCCTTGTGCTCGCCCCTACGAGTGATGCCCCCTCCCTCTTTGCTGCTGGATGCTCGCTAAAGAGCCCAAAAGTGGGGGGTGGGGTGGGGAAGGGTTTGTATGCGTGTTTAAAGAAAGAAAAATGTGTTGTTTTAAGAGGTTTAAAAATATTACATAAGTATTGATTAATGATGCAGGTGGTTTTGTAGAGGGGTGAAAGTTCACTTTAAACGCGCACACTTGGATACACAATAAGTATATTTACCTTTACCAAAGTGGCTTTAAGAAAGTAATAAATTATGACAACGTAAAAATTATTTTCTGGCCGTTCAGTTAACTTCATTTGGAGCTGTGGAATCTTTGCTAATTATGCTCCGTGAGCTCTTTCCCAAACCTTTGGTGACGACACTGAATGTAAACTCCAGGGCAACAGACGACCCCTCCTCTCCCCTCCTCCCCCTTTTTATCTTGCCCGCGGAGGAGACTCCCCAGGACTTCCTGCAGTATATATTCTGCCTCTGATCTCCGTACTTAATAGCCAAGTCCTGGTTTATGCTTTATAATGTGTTGACAAGTTTTCTAACAGACTTTCTGAAATAATGCACATATATTCACGTCGGTTAGAAACCCACCGTATTTTTAGAGTCGAGTAGATCTATACCCTAATGCAGTGAGAGAGTGTAAATCATAGAGGATTTCATAGTCCTTTCAGTAGTTTTCGGTATGAAGTATGAGCCGCGTGGCCTCCAGACGTAACCTTTTAGAAAAAAAGACAGTGCTTTTATTTTATGGTGTAAAGTGCTTTTAGCTTCAGGGCTCAGAACGTGAATGTGGTCAACAAACAGCTCCAAGAGAGAGACTTAATACAGTCCCAGCCCTCGTGCTGAGGATCGCCTGGCGCGGGGAACTCGGGCTGAGCTGGAGAATGAAGGGTTAAAAGGTCTATCTCATTGGAAACTACAAGATTAAAATAAATATTCACTCTCTGCCTTTAGGGGGAAACACCTTTATAGGCTTAAAGATAAATAAATGAATGACTGAATGAATGGTTAAAAAATTGTTACAATCAGTTCCACCTTGCTTTTGATTTTCCTTTTTTTCCTTTTTTTTCTTTCTTTCTTCCTTTTCTTTCTTTTTTTTTTTTTTTTTTTGCTCTTTTCTTTTCTTTCTTTTCTTATTATTTTTTTTTTTTGGCCTAATAGCCATTCAGAAAATAGAGAATGGGCAGTCATCTTCATAAAAATAAAACTTGGGCTTAGATTCAATATTTGGCATAGGTTTTACATTTGGGGTTCTTGAGGATGGGAGTGCTAGGGTGTCCTTAAGACAAAGGAAAAATTAATTTTAAAAAAATGAAGGGAGTTGTGTGTGAGAAAGAGGGTGGGCCTTAAGTGGGCCCCCTAAATTGAAAGGTGAGAAGGACCATTGATCCCTCCTCTCCCCAGCCTCCCTCAGCCCCCACCTCCCTATAACATTTCTTCCTCCTCTACTGCCAGTGTGATCCAGAGCCTAGGACCTAAGGAGGCCCCCCCCCCAACCCCAGGACTGTGTCTATACCTTATGCAAAGGCAAACATTCCCCAGGGAGGTTCCTGGGGGAGCAGTTAGTCTGGTATTTCTCCAGAGGCTCCCTGGGCCTGTAGCTGGCTGGCAGGCAGGCTACTTCATATACCTGGATGTTTCTGTCCAAAGAAAGAAAGAAAGAAAGAGAAAGAAAGAGAGAGAAAGAAAGAAAGGAGAAGAAAGAAAAGAAGGAAGGAAGAAAGAAGGAGGGAAAGAGGGACTAATGAAGGAATGGAGAAAGGGAAGAAAAGAAGTAAAAAGCTGAATCTGCTCTAAATAAGTCTATACTTGCCTCCAGACTGGGTTGCTGTGTGCTGAGTCAATAATGTATGGGTAGGGGGAAGCAGTCTCACCATTTAAGCAAGAAGCCCTTTGGAAGACAAGTTCTGGTTAGAACACTGCTAGGTAAAATACTTTATTGAAGACACATAGGTGTTGGGCAATAAAGCCAGTCCAACGTACTGCAATGGAAGCATACTAGTTCCACAGTATGTGAATACACAGTATTTCAATACCCAGTGCACAGTAGATGCTCCATTAATGGTTTTTGAGCGAATAAGTGAATAAATCCTATTACCACGTAAATGAAACCAACATAATCATTCAAATTCTACTAGTTTCCCCCAGAGACCAGTAAGGCTTTCATCAGGCAACCCTATTGTAAGAGCTAATTTTAGCCTAAAAGTGATTCCCACCAAAGATGGTGAGTTCAAAAAGATTATCCCAAATGTTAGAGCAACTGAAAAATTAAGAGTACTAACGCAAGATATTTCCATAATCTCCAGCAGCCTACATTATCAGATATCTTCCAAATAAACGAATGTCAGGAATCCAATATCAAAAGATTCACTTTTTGACATTGCTTTTTGGATATGAACATATCCGGTTTCCCAAATGAGAGCACTTTTAAAGGAAAAAATACAATCAAAACGACCAAAAATTAAAAGTATCTCAAACTTAATTCTCTGCCACCCTCTGAATCTTCTGCTTTTAACAAGGGAATAATTTTTTTCAGTACATGTTTTTCACACCCAATCACAAAAACAAGCTTCACCTATTGGCTTCTTTTGGCAGGGGGAGGGGTAAATAAGAGGAAAAGCAACATATCACACACACACACACACACACACACACACACGCCACATCTGGTCTGACATTTTGTACAGCAAGTTTCAGCCCAATGTGATTTAAAACAATGTGAGTTAAAAACCTCTTAAAATTTGGGTTTATAATGGAAACGCTGACAGACTCTTAATTATAGCGGCCCTGCCAGACACTGCTATAATGAAATAGTTGTGCTTTCATTACTATAGAGGCACTATAGTTAAGGGTCTGTCAGTGTTTCTATTATAAACCTCAAGTTTAAGAGGTTTATAACTTGGGCTATTTAAATGGCACTGGGTGGAATTCAACTTATCAGTCCAGATGTGAAGTTGTTTTATAAAAGACAGAATAACTCAGCTGAGAAAGCTTTTGGAGAACAAACTCTCTCTCTCTCTCTTCCCTCCCCTTCCTTCCCCCCATCCCCACTCCTTTCCTCTTATCCTCCCTGTCTTCCTTACAGAACATCACAGAAATGATTTTTAGTGGTTTCAGACGGTCTTATTGCCAACTTCTAGCTATGAGTTCACTATCTAAAAGGAAATTTTATAGGTAGTTAGTCCTTTATTTGGACAAGTAGTCTTTGTTGTTCTTATAAGTTTTTATTATTTTATTATCCTAGAATATGCATACAAAGAGAGAGGGGGAGGGAGGAAGAGAGAAATGGAAAGAAACAAAATTCAGACTATATGTCAAGGAATGTTGCAGCCTCATATACATACACAGATGTATATATTCTAAGTCACATTCTGATAAAAAGTATAAATTTACCAAAAGGAAATAAAGCACCTCTATCTCTACCTAGTCTATCTACTCCGTGGTAAAAAATAAAAGAGGTATTAACATCTTATTTCAGAAAGTTGTAGTCTTCCTGCTATCGCTTGGTTTGCTCAGAAAGTCACAGCAAGCATGGTACAGTCAGCATTGAACTACCCAAGGACTACATACACACAAATCACTAAATATTTCTCTGCCTGATGTTGTTCACAGATAGATGAAGAATGTACCTTGGATTATCTAATGGACCAGAGTTTTGCAATATGTTTTATTAACCTGATATGCCACCAATATAATATGTCATTAATGTTTGTTGGTGAGGATGTGGCTGATAAGGAAAACAAGGACGGTGGCGGTAACAGAGGCAATGGTAGTGGGGTGGAGGTTAGGGGGGTTGAGATGGTAGTGATAAACACAGGAGTGGGATATAGGGGTGAATATGTCCATGAGAGGGCAGTAAAACAGGACGAAAGATGAAGGTGGAAAGCTCAAACCCTTGCTTCTCCAATCCTTCTTGTTTTAGCCATCCCATAAAAAACAGGTGGTAGATGAGTTCAAGTGGAGTTTTCAAATGCATGCTCCCCTGTGCCCTTCCCACACACACACCAAGATGTGGCCATGGCTGGGTGTTGTTGGAGACAGGAAGATCACTGACTTCATACAGGAAGACCCACGAAGCACTGTGCAGCCACCATATCTCCATTTAGAAACCTTTTCTCTTCCAGAAGAAGAGCAGCAGTTCATTTTCTCTGTTCTCTCTTACGGAAATCAGATCACCAAACCAGCCCATCATATACCATTATGGCCTTGACGATTCTCACTTCACAATAGTTTTACTTGGTCTTCTCTGGCATTAGTTGGGTGACAAAAGAGAAGTAGTCATCAAGACATGTCACCAGGCTCAAGTTCCTTTTCTGCCAATCTCTCATAAACCCCACAAACGCCTAGCCCCACGACCTCTCCGGATGTGTGCCAACCATTCCCAGAGATCACCAAATAGCTGGGACTATTCTGGTCCTTTCTCCAGAAACGAAGACACCTTCTTCCTCTGATAGTTAATCATAAGTATTTGTTTTTGCTGCCAAATTCAGCAAAGGGAACTTTTCTGGTAGAAAATGCCTATTCTTATTTCATCTTTCTTTGGCAGCTTGGTGGAGGATAAACAAATCTCTCTAGTCTCCCATTCCTGCTTATACACAGTTTGCTTGTTTTCTCTCTCTTTCTCTTAAAAAAATCCTTTGCACAAGGTCAGTTATCTAAACCTCTAGGTTCCTATAAAAGGAAGAATCTGGTCCCAAGAATTGTTATTCTTTCTTTGTTTATGGAGCACCGCACTGAGCAGTCATGAGACATGATTCCTGCTCTTATATGGCTTTTATTTTTAAGGCACTAGGATGCACGTCCACAGGCACAAGCATATCACATAAAGTTCACAAGTCACACGTGCCAGAGCCATCCTGATGCACACTATTATCCTTGCTTTGTATAGCCCTGACTTCACTATTCTGATTTGAATAATTCTAAGCCTTTAGCAAGGACCTGGTTTTGGGGAACATTGCTCTGGTCACTTCTGACACAAGAATTTTTACTTTCTAGAAAAAGAAACTTGGTTTCCCATAAATAAGAATGGTAAATAATAAGGTTTGGTCATGAACATCTGTGATAATCTATTGTTTTCAGTTTTATGATGTTATTAAATAGTTACTTTTGAGAAGTGAGCTTTCTGTACTACATTTGTTTTGTAGGCAATATTATATTTCTAGCATGCATTTGTGAATGTAGCCTTTTTAAAATGATGCTATTTCACTTCCTTAATGCATAGTGGACATTTAATACATTTGTTGAACCAAGGAGTGAATTCCACAGATGCACTTTCAGTTGCTGCTGCAGATGAAAAAGATTCAAGTATTTGTGTCTGCTCACTAATAAATATGCATACAGTGGAAAATCATATTATTTCACTTATTAAATAGTTAAGAAGTACAGGCCATTTGCACTACTATCTGACACATTATAAACCGTGAGCCCATTTGTATCAGGTGGAAACAATTGCATGTCTCTCTGTGTATATTTCATTTAATAACTTTTGTCATAAAAACCACCACCACTACCTGACTCAAGTCCTGGGTTGTCAGTGCTTAGAGGGCAGAACTTCTGCCATTTTCATCATTCCCCCTGTCCCGCACCCCCCCCCCCCCCCCCCCCCCCCCCCCCCCCCCCCCCCCCCCCCGGCCCTCAGCACAGAGTAGGACCTTAGGAAAATGTCTGGTCCAGGAACAAAGACTTAACAAAGTAGACCGCTTAGATTTTCAGGAACTTCAAAATCTCTTCTACCATAAATTCAAATGTCTTCTTTATCATTCTCAGTTCTCAGATTTTGAAATGCAATAAAATATTCAAACAGCTCAAATCCAAGTGCTTTATAACACAGAGTAACTCTGAGAGATTAATTCTGGAGCCTGATTCTCAAATACTACCTTCTTCAAATATCAAGACCTGTTCTAGCTGGTTCTTATTTGAAGGAGGCAAGGCTCATAGAGACATACTGGCATCCGCCCTACTACTTCTTACAAACAGTGATTTCTGTGGCCTTGCTCAGGGAGCAAGGGAAATATCAGCATGTGCTCTTAACAGAAGATGGAAAAAGAATCATGGCCCTCTCCTCGACATATTGAATCTTGAACTCCAAGCTTAATTAGTAGGAGAAAACACAAGATTAGTGGATTTTCAAAATAAACTCCCTCTCGGACTCTGAGCACGAGGGGGGGAAGCATATATATTCTATTATTAATTATTTGAATATTAATTATTTGGATATTAAGCCCATAAATGAGTTTGCTAAAGATTATAGCTCTTTTGCATGTGTTGATTTAAAGATTCTAGAACATTTAAAATATGCTCATTTTAAAGCATATGTTTTACAGGAAGTCAACTCTTCTTCATGGGAACTTGCAAGTTTCAATTTTTTCTTTTATTTTAGCATAAATAAATCAAACTGAAAAGCAGCTGCAAACCAAAGAGGAACTACTTTTTTAAAAAATTGGTATAACTTTAGTTTTACTAACATCTTTAGAATTCCAAGCTGGATTGTTTTATTTCCACTGGTCTTCACATTGAAGTGTTTCAATTTCTTTAAAATTAACGTGACAAAGAGAACACTTTTAAGCTGAGTCCAGGCTTGTGTTTTCAGCTAGTTTACCCTCAGTAAGACTGACATGATATCTCATTCATAGAAACGTTCAAAGTGAATACACTTCTGACAACACTAAGAAGTTGTGATTCATTACTTCCAATTTTTAAACATTGTAGAAGGAAGACACTCACCACTGTGGGAGTCGAGAGGGGCAAAAGAGCCATGATTTTCAGGTGGTAGCTTTTCTTCATTTTTTAGAGACAAGGGATTGACCAGCAGCAAGTAAATAAATATGAATCCTGAGATCTATATTTTTTTCAGCATAATACCAAATGCTTAAACATTGTGGATACACTTGCACTGAAATAATAAGATGATGGCGGTAATTATTTTAATGAGAATTTCCCTACCCAGAATAACAAACAGATATATCGCCTAATGTGGCACTGAAAGGTAGTACATAAGTAGACATACTGCTGTGGTGACTAATGTGTGATAAGAGAATCCTTCTGCTCACAGTTTGGACATTTATGTCACCACGTATTATTGATAGCACATATTATTTTTACTACATGGTGTCTTTATTATGTAAAGTCTAATTGCAGGAAAAATTATTTTCATCCCTTAGATTTTGATAGGCACTTCCATAGGAAAAGACGGGCTACAGAGGAGGCTGTGGATGGTGGAGTTCTGCCATCACTAAGGAGGTTTGCTAAGGACTGCAGTAATGGTTTAGGAGCCCTGTACACTGGCCTTTTAAGAGGGAAGGAAATTAAGCAGAATACACTCATGATAAAATAAGGATGAGGCCCTGATGAAGATACATGGAAACTGAACAACTCAGAATTAAAGTCTCAGCCTCCATATTCCTGTGTTCAGGTATTGCCAGCTGAGGAGTGCAGGAAATCTCTTCCTGAACTAAAACCCCTACTAAAAGATCACGTGAACTGCATCTTGGTCCTGAGGTGAACATAACATTAGATTTTTCTGGGTGTAATTTCAGTTGTGTTGCTTACATTGGTGGAGTGCTTTTCAGAGGTGAGTGGAGTCACCGAAATCTGGCATCCAGAACGAAACACGTCTGAGTGGCCCATGTACAGTTTCCACAAAGAAGGTCAAAAAGGGCTGAAAGAAAAGGTGTATCAAAGGTATCCTTGGAACTCAGAGCCAATAAAAATGAAACTATTCTCTTCTGAGACCTAATTAACTTTTATATCCAAAGCTGTGCTGCACATTTGTTCGTTGCTTATGACTAGGACTAAAAAAATAGATATGCCATGGAACCAGGCTTTTAAATGATCTATTGGGTGGCTTTTCTGTGTCTGTAAGGAATTTTCTGTTCTTTAGAGGTATTCATTCAATGAATAAGTAAGTCTATGCTAATTTTTTTCTCAAGATGTTAAGTATTTTCCTATATCTATTTTCAAGGAATCAGGGACTTCGTCCAATAACTTCCAAAATATTCCCTTCAAATCCTAAAACAAAACCAAAACAAAAATGTTCCAGAAACAAATTTCATGCTACAGGCTTTGCAAGGATTAGTCTCCTATTAGAGTCACTGTTCCTATATGATCCTTTTTCATGTTTTAAAGGAGGATATATATTTTTCTGTTACCTTTCCTGACTGTAAAGCAATCACAGGAACCTGCAGGAGGCACCATAAATATGCAAATTTCTGAGAGATAACTGTTTTCAGTGGCTATGCCTCTAAGTAGTCGGGGAAACAGGAGAGCTGGAGTTCCCTACTTCCAAGTAATTCGTATGTTGGTAGTGCCCCCTGCTGCAATCACAGGTTGTCCAAGAAAGGGAAAATAAAATTCGGAGGCATTTAGATCTGGTTAATATGTGAAATAAATGCCTACCATCCCTGCTCCAGAAACAGCCATTCCCACGTTCAGAGTTCCTTCTGCCCATCACAAATACACTTTAAACACTTTCCCTGGCCTAAAATGGGAAGATCTGCTTTTATCTCAAAACCTTTAAATATGCAGGTTACATTGAAATAGGTTTTATTTCTCAAAAAAAAAAAAAACCCAAAAAACAAAACAAACAAACAAAAAAAACACATCAAGACCTGAAACCGCATTTTTTAAAGAATGAAGTATTTTAAGAATTTTCTAGAGGTTACCTAATGATAATAAATTCTGAATTAGAAGAATATCATGCTACCCACTAGGACATTTGAGTAGAGAGGGAAAAGTTAAGGTGTTAACCGTGTGTAGAGCTATCATTCAGTTTCAAATGGCTTTATTTATTGAAGAAAAACTTGTGGGCCATTACCTCATAGTGGTGGACTGGACATTTTGATATTCAAAAATAAAATGAAATAAAATAAATAAATGAAACAAGCAAGTTAGGAACATTGGAAAACTGATTGCCATAGCTCTATAGTCACTCTATTAGAGATTTTCATATTAAGACTTGAGGGGGGGGCGGATAGAACAAAATAACATGATACAATTCAGACCTGTGCCGGTCTATTGAATACATAATATGCATTTTTAAATTGCCTGAATATATATTCACATGACAGAATCTAATGGGTTTAGGAGAAGCCCTTGCTCTTGATCAAATCATAAAACTGTTATAAACTTGTCTATCACATCAGGTCACACACACTTCTTTTAAAACTGTTTTTGTCTTGTTTAAATAGTACAGTCAGAATACATAAAGGAAATTAAACTGGAAAAAAAAAAAGCTCAGTTAGGTATTAGAAACTCTAGATAGAGCCACCAAGGCAAGCCTTGATGCACAGATACTCGTAACTTTTTCTGTTGGACACTCCCCAAGCTTCCCCAGCCCCCCACCCCCCAGTTTTGCTATTTTTTTACCACCAATTTCAGACAGGGAAGCTCTCTCCTAGTGTAAACATCTTGCAGTGGCTATGTACTGGAGTTTGAATTTCACCTTAGCTTTGCACTTCATTTCCATATTCAGATCTTCACAGCTAGAGCACAGTAGAGGGCTGAGGAAATTACCTATATAATTTTAGCAATGAGCCTGCCTTTATCTGCATCATCCAGGAATCCTGCATCCTGTCTGTGGAGCCCTGACCTGAGAGCCTGTAAGGAGAGAGAAGGACAGGAACCAGTGGATATTAGTTACCAGGCAGAACTAATTAGAAATAGATCTTGATATTAAAGGTATCCATCTTTTCTTTACTCAAAACTTAAACAAGCTCCCATTATTCTATATGAGGAGGAGAATTTTTAAACCCCTGTTCCCTGCTCTGGGTTTTATTGCTACAGGTTAACTGTGAAAGAGAGGAAGAAGAAAGAAAGAAAGAAAGAAAGAAAGAAAGAAAGAAAGAAAGAAAGAAAGAAAGAAAGAAAGAAAGAAAACCAGTGCACAAAACAGCAGTTGGGAATCGAAGCTCCTCTTTACCAGAACCCCTGCCATATATGTTCTGTCACTCACCTTCTAGACACTCAGTACAACCATTCAATCTATTGAATCAAGAGACTGTTTGATCTTATCTGCATCTGTGAGCTGACTGTCAACCTACTTAGGCTGCATATTAAATCATCTATAGTAGCTGTATCAAGCTGGGATGATCTGTTAATTCTAAATTTATTAACCCTTGGAGTGCAGTCATCGTGTTTAATCTAGTGTAGCCCACATTTATTTTACAAGACTAAATCCTTCTTTAAGATATGGCTGTGCTGTAGGTTAAAAACAGCTAATGTGGGTTTCATTATGATAATTGGGGGGAGAGACTGAAAAATGCTAGTGCGGCTACCCTAACAGGCTATGTGTGTCTGGTCTCAAGCGCTCTCCTAGGCTGGGTTTGCCTGGGAGATGAAATTTTCCCCAGAAGCAGTTCTGTCTCTAAAAAGAATACAAACAGAAAAAGAGGGTGGGGAAGAAGTGGGAGAGGAGGAAGGCCTCTGACAGATTTCCAGTGGTCCAAAGCCAGAAAGACTTATTTCCATGGTAGTGTCAACCCCTGATGTAATGCCTGAGGAATAAATTTCCAAAGGCACACACCTGGTGAAAGATGCTAACAAAATTCCTTAAGTGAGTCAAACTTCTTGCTCAGTAAGGATCACCTATTTCTGGATTGAATGACTTTTTTCCACAACTCCCCTCCCAAAGAAGAATTCCAAGCAATTCAAAATATAAGGCAGTTCTGCAGAAAAGAGGGGGGGGAAATGTTCATTTAATATGTTAATCTGGTCTTCAGACCAAAAAAAAAAAAAAAAAAAGAGAGATAACCATCTCTTCTACTTGCCCATTACTGATGTTATCAACATATTCATAGCTTTTCTTTCAGACACAAACTGCTAGGCATGCTCCCTTTTTTGGTAACCACGTGCCTGATATCTCTCTAATGTAGCCTAATAACAATTTTAGCATTCAGATGAAGCGATTTCATTCTGTGACTGCCTTTTCTATTAGATTTGATTTTGAGAAGCCCCAGTGGGTGCCTTCGAGGCAGAGATCTATCTGTGAGGCTGCTACCGACTCAATAGCAGCCTGGGCTAACCTTGACCTTTCCCGAGACCCCGCTCCATCTGGTGCCAGCCTGCTTTCCACCACCCCCCCTTCCTTTCTTGCTTCATAGTCAACATTGATCAAGGCAGAACGGAGCGCCTCGTCTCCTGGAAGGGCTGGGCAGGCTCAGGAGGACAGCACATTTCAGTATATGGAAATGATCAAGCTTCTTATGCAATCATAAATCTACATAGGAGTCTTGTGATTTGATATTTCATTCACCTCTAAAGATTTTTTTTCTCCCTCCCAACAGGGATTTATAAGCTCTGTAAGAGCTCCCGGACAACGGCGTTCCCCAACACCTGGAAATTATCAAGCTTGCTGCTTGCTGAATGATGCTAACAGCTCTAATGCTGCAAATTCATTTTTAACAACTCACTGGCTTTTATCTAGGATTTGTGTGTGTATGTGCGTGTGTGTATGTGCGTGCGTGTGTGTGTGTGTGTGTGTGTGTACACGCGCGCACGCGCGCGCGCGTGCACGCCTTTCCTTAAGGAAAATCTACGAAAGCAACGGACAGTATCAAAGACACCAAAATCAAATCTGACTTGAATATCCTACATCCCCACCCACACCCATCCCCATTATGTATTTGTAGATAGATTTTTTTTTCTATCGGTGTATTCTGTCCCCTTTAACTGCTTAGGAGGGTAGACATAAAGAGGAAAAGAAGAGACTGAGGAAAAAAGAGGAGAGTAAAGAGAGAGAGAGAGAGATGGAAAGATGCCAAACAGAGAAGTCACTGGATGTAACACCTGAATGGAGCTTGAAACCTACCTCTCCCCTCCCCAGGCCACATTCCTCCTTTCCCCAAACCCACCCAAATGGCTCCTTCTCAAATCACCCACTACAGTACACAGATGCTTCCTCTGCCTCACACTCTCTTTCTTTCCTCTTCTTCTGTCTGTTTCAGGGGCTGGGTGGTAAGGAGGCTGACTGAGGGGGAGTCACGTGGGCAGCCCGTGGGCAGCGGCGGCAGCAGCTCAAAAGAAATTGACTGACTGGCCGCTTGGGCGCATTTCAATATATGGAAATGACCAGAGGCTTCTGCAATAAATCAGCACTCAACACTTTGTCATTTTTCTAGTTCTGCTTCATTTTCCTATTTTCCTCTTCTTCTCGCAGAAGCCTCATTGCTTGGATTTTACCCCGCTGCGTCTCTTCTCACCTCCAACCCTCCCCCATCCTCTCCAAATATTGGCCCATCCTCTCTAAACGTCCCCCCCCTCCCCCAAACACTTTCTGTTCTCTGGCTCCCTGGTAATTGGAAACATCCGGTCGACGGCGATTGTTTTCCCTCCCTTAAAAAAAATTTTTTTTTTCTAACAACATCGGGCAGTGTTTGCTGTCGTGCCTCAGATTTTCTTCGACCACAGGCGTCCGGGATGCGCTCACTTAATCCTCAGGACGGGGACCTCAAGCCCCTTGTGATGAAGAAGAAAAGAAAAGACCACGGTCCTCATTTCACCTTTCCCCATCCCAGCGCCCGCTCCCACCCTCGAGGAGTTCCCTTAGCAAACTTAAAAGAATATCAGAAGCAACTTGTGCGGTGAAATGCCCGGGATAGCGCTGGGGGGTAGCCAGAAGAAAAGGGAGGGATGTAGTGGGAATCTAAGTGGGTTTGCAGGTTACTGCTTTTCTTTTGCAGATCCTGTGGTGCCCTCCACCTAACCCTGCCCCTATGCCTCGGGTCTTTTTTGAACTAAAGCTGCGCATCCCGGCAATCTGCAATGACTCTGGATGTTTTTCAGGAGCTCAACACAGCCTGAATTTCGTGGCGCTTGCAAAAAACCGAAATTAACAAAACCCCATCACAGCGCTGGGTTTTGCGTTGTTTTGTTTTGTTTTTTTAAGTTCGATGCACAAGCAAACATTACCTAGCTTCCTCCACCCCCTCTCGCAGCTCCTACTTGAGATTTCTAATCTTTCAACTTGGGACTCTCTCTTGTCGACTGGGCAGCCTCTGTTTTTTCTTTCGCTTGGATCTGGGAACAATAGGCATGTAAAGGGTCAGTGGGCATCACCCTATAAAGCTCAGAACCTAATTAATTTTATTAAAGGAGGATCTGTTTATGCAATATGACAGCCTGGGGGAATTAACCATTTGAGGACGCAGACGCTGTTCAGACACCACAGATTCCCTCCTCACATCATAAGCTTATACTTCCTGCCCCATTTGATGCTGGGCGGCACCGTGATCCGGGTCTGGTTTTTTGTCTGACCTTGTGAAGAGCTTGTCTAAATCCCGGGATTCTGCACAATTCCAGGGACGCCCAGAAAATCCATATATTCCCATTGCCAGATGACAGTTGAAGTGCCCACCCATTCACAGTTCGCTGCAGTGACAGCTCAAAAGGTCTCACTGTTGGGAATGTGGGGGGTGAACCTCTCACCGCGTCCTAAAGTGGATATTTGGAAATATTGTACTTGGAAATCAAATCGTATGAAATCCAATATGCCTTCTCAACAGCAAAGGAAAATGTAACCGTTTTAAGTTGTTATTTTTTATTTTTTCCTGCCACTCTGGTAATTTGAAATACATTTTTAATAACCTCCTGGAAAAAAAAACACAATTTAATAGTTCAGACATATTGTTCTTTGACTTAATATCCGTGTGTATTCCTTAATTGCCCAAACAAAAGTTTATTTCATTTACAAAGGCTAACTTTATGTCTCCTGGGAATTCTAATGTCATAGTTTTTTTTTTTTTAATCATCACCTTGGATTTTGTTCAACAGGGATCTAGAAATGTATAGCATATGTATAGAAATAGATATGATAAAATATTCAAGAGCTCTCTGAAGGAAAATGTGCTTGAAAATAACCCCCTCTTTTATGGAATTTGTTTTGATTTAGATCTATAGATAGTAAAAAGAATGAAAGAAACTGTGAATTACACTGAATATAAGATGTTTATCACTTTAATATTACACTTCCTAGCTTCCATATTACAGAGCTTTAGAATACTCCCAAACTTTCAGATTGAAGCTCTGTCTTATACGGTCTGAGGTTTGTCTGGAAAGACCTGCCAGCACATGCCAGCTAAAAATGAGTGTCAATTAATAATAATAAAAAAGATCCCTTATTCCTACACTCATGTAATTTAACAGGTTTGCAGAGGAACATAGGATGACAACAGTTGTGAGAACATTCCAATCTATGCGGTTCTAACAGCTTTCATTCTAAGATGGCAAACCTTCCTAAAATAGAATGGCTTAACATTTCTTTTTTATATTAAAAGTCCAATCTACACTTCACATAAAATGTTTTTTTTATCACAAAAATATTTGTCTCTAACAAAATGCACTTTTTGTTCTACCAAAACAGCAAACATCTTGAAACAGATTCTCCCAGCTTTTTACAGCTCCCCATTGCAATTTTCTGTACTATTTTCAACTGCCCCCTCCCCCATATGAGATACTCTGAACACTGGAATACAAATAATTACAATTGAAATACTGAACTAGAATGTCCTGTTTCCCAATATTGCTAACAAAATCTCAAATTCTTAAACTGCTCTCTGTTGGAACTAGGCAAATTGGGGAACTTACACTGATATTTCTAAGTGCAGTTTGTTGTTTTAAAAACATATTGTACTGATTAATAAAAATGTGAAATAATTTGAGTTACAAATTTTGAACTACAAATCGCCATCTGCTCAAATGGGGGAAAACCAAAAATTGCCGAATATATTTTCTCACCTCTTTTTTTCATGATAACATAAACAACATTCCTGAATAATTAAAAAAAGAAACTGACTACACTTAATGCATTTTTATAGTTCAACAACTGCTTGGTGAGTCCACCTTCTCAAACGTGCAATTATTTTTTTTCTTAATTACTTACATATGTTCTATCAGAAGATGCAGGTTCTAGTGCTTTTCCTGCATATTGTGAAAATCTGTTTAGCCCTATCTAGGAGATCCTAAGCAAGCCCCTGGGTGGATATGGTAGACTGCAACGTGCAGTGCAGTCAGTGACCCCACCGTGGTCAGAGATGTCAACCATGTCAGAGACCTGTGAGAACACTGACAGTATCCTCTGAGGGTACAGAGAAATTTTTTTTTTTAATTCCATGAACCCAGACCCAGAGGAAAAAGCATAACCCATTGAGTAGAGATAGACACGCAAACAAGTATGATAAACAATTTAGCTGATTACTTGTGGGAAACAAAGCAGGTAGAGACATCTGCCATCTGAGGCTATTGAAAATCGTTGATGGCCCAGCAAACAGGAGCCAATGGAATTTACGATTCCACCGGCAGCAACAGTGAAAAATCATCTAGGATGGACCAAGTTGTTGGCATTCAGGCAAGGAACAAGACAAGCAGGAATCATCAGGGCAAGGAGTTGGAACAGGAGATCTGATACAGAGTTGAACATACTGCTTTTTAAACCATATCCCAGTCTCAGACATGACAGAGAAGCACATTGATTTTTAATCACCCTAAAAATAAAGACTTCCAATTCTATTCAGTTAATCATAGAACAATATTTTTTTTTCTTTCCTTTGTGTTTTCTTTTTTAAACCTTGACTGTTCTGGGGCAGGGGGTGGGAGGGGAAGTGCCCCCAAATGTAGAGAAACGTTTGCACCATGATCAAAAAGCCAAAACTTTATAAGGTGTGTCTGCATTTATCAGGCTGTCCCAGGAAGAGGGGAGAGTGGGCCAAAACTGTCCAGTTTCAATGCAGGTAAAAGCCAGGCCATGAATCCCCGGGCCCTGGGAAGGATGTGGAAGTTGCTTTCATCACGTTGGAATGAGGTAGAAGGGAATGAAGAAATGGCTCCAGAGAACCCTAAACATCAGCTGCTGTCTCAATCTCTCTCTCTTGAAGAGAGATCTCTCTTGAAGAGAGATCTCTGAAGACAGAGATTGTCTCTGTCTCTGTCTCTCTCTCTCTCTCTCTCTCTCTCTCTCTCTGCTTCAAGTGTGATTCCCGGAATACAGCAGCTGTTGCTTTTGTTTTGTTTTGCTTTTAATTCATAACTGATCTCTCTAATGTATAGAATATCGAACGCTATGTATAATGTGAAGTAGGCAGGCCCCTTCTTTAGGGTCAATGGAATACCAGGTGTTTTGTCTACCACACCCAGGCTCCTGTACCAGGTGTGGAGGGGGCTGAAGACAAGTTAAGAAAAAAAAAGTTTCATGTCCCCGTGTCCTCAAGTGGTTCATAGTCTGGGGGAGAAATTTACACCCATCTGGCTACAAAACCAGTCAGGCTGAGGATAGGAAATAAAGAAGAGATCAAGGAAACACCCCAAAGCAGGGGATTTCTCAGCTGCTGAGGAAGGATGAGTAAGGCTTTGGTTGGTGGGAAGACGCAGGAAGAGCATTCAGAGTGGAAGCATTGGCCTGAGCCAACAGGGGTGATGAGTTTGGGGCTGCAGTTCACCTGGTGTAGCTACAGCATAGACTGGCATGGCAGCAAGATGTCCGGAAAGAGATGTTGGGGCAAGTTGGGGAGGGGCCTCGAATGTCAGGCTTCACAATCTTGAGCAAATTCTATAGGCAGTGGAAAACCATTTAAGGCTTTTGAGAAGGGTGGGGGTGACATGTTCTTTGGAAAAATAAAACCTGGAGGCAATTTGGAGGATGGCTTGAAGCAAGTTGTTCTCTGCCATTGAACCTATTTTCCTGTTCGCCAATCTGCAGAAGAGGTCCATATGCAAATGACACAACTTGGATGGAACATTACCGTTGCTTTCTCCTTCATAATTGAAGATGATGCTCTCCACAGTGATTTCTATTTACATGCACAGGATGACTGACTTTCGAAATCTTCACATATAAAAATCTGTTCTTTGAATGCTTCTATATTTGAAATCTTAATGTCAAGAATCTAATTTGCCTTTTCCCGTGTGAGTCCCGAAAGTTTTTACCTCCAACCCTCACTCCTTCCCCTGACCCAGTTTGCCAAAAAGTACGACCCAAACTCATGGAGGAAACCCTTCTTTTCTACCTCTGAAGAATAAATGCCGGAAAGTATCTAAGCCTTCTAACCACCCAATCATATTTATTTGGCATTCACTGTACACACAACCCTTTGCTAAACCCTCTTAAAAAAAATGAACCCAAACACAGATAATAAGGTAACAAGGATGAATAAGACAGGCCATTATACGTCTTTTTAAACCATAAAATCAAACAACCGATGAGTAGCTATTGTGATCTGTTAACCGTTTGGATGGTGCTCTGAGTAGCGCAACACTCCTAGTGCAGCAAAGCTAAGTTCTGTGAATTAAAAACCCTTTAAAATTAGATTCTGTCTTTACAGGGCTGGAGAGACCAATTTATAGAACTTTGACTGTGAGGTTTTGTGGCTTTTGTTTTACTTCTCTAGCTCTACCCAGTAGAAAATAACAGTATGAAAAATGGGACACCATGCTGCATTTCAAATAGCCTTCTGCTAATTAGAAAATTACCCTGTCTCATCATAAGGGCTGCCAGCATTGTTTTAATATGGGTCTGCTAATATTCCATTCTGAAGGCCCTAATTTAAAAATCTTGTATCTTGGCTGCTAAAATCACTGCAGGCTGAATCTTGTCAAACAGGAGGAGACTTTGTTTTCCAGTCCTGGACATGGAGCATAATGGTGTCATTTTTAAAATGCCTGGAATGTGTGTGTGTGTGTGTGGAGGTGGGGGAGAGACAAGAAAATTGTCTTTAAATGCTTTCCTTTCAGCGCACCTTCGCTGTGATCCCAGATCAGAACCTAGTTCTCTTGAGAATGAAGACTTGCTTTGACATTTTCAGTGAGGAAAATCTCAAGTAACCCATATGGATTTCTCCTGCAGGATTTAGCCAAAATATATATTTATATGAGATTTAAACAAAGTCGTTTCTATTGGAAACTTTACAATTATTATCGGTTTCTCTGTTAAATTATGTGTTTTGGTTTAAATTAAATGTACTGTCAAGAAGAATGAGCAAAAAGTGTGGATTCCATTTATGTAAACACATATTCATGTATGTATTAGCAAATTTAACATAATACACTAAAACATACAGTATGTCCACTTTCACTAACATCAAAAGTGAATAATTATGATCTGACTTTTGAAAAATGCTAAGAGGAAGATCACACTTACATCCATAATTCCATTTTGAACTATTCCGTTGTGACTTGGTATTATTTTTATATGGTTCCCTACTTCAAATATCAGATAGTAAAAGATTTCATTCATCTTACATATCATATATACCATAGTGTCAAGGCCAAATGCAAAAGAGTATAGCATGAGAAACCATTGAGCCTGAACCCTAAAACATCAGGTTTCACTTTATCTGTTTAGGGTATTATTTTAATGCAGGTTGGTGTATGGATATGATATTATTCAAAAGAAGTGATACTTATAAAAAGCTATATCCCTCGGTAACAATTTAACTCAGAAAATTAACCGTGGTCTTTTCTTTTTTCTTTTTCTGCTAGCTGTACTTTCAAAAGTGTTATATGTTTTAGGCAACTTCTGTTTAAATGTGAAAACTGATTAATCCCTTGAGTTATTCTTATTTAAGTTACAGGCCCATAAGGGTTGCTTTTCATCCTTGGCAAAAATTTAAAAGTATCAACTTAAAATCTAAATGCATCTCTATCTAAGAAACAAGTTTAATAGTTTACAGTATGTGGCAATTTACGTGTGATGACTACTTTTGGGCTCTGTAAGCATTCATTAGCTTAGTTTCCTCCCGTTAGCTTGCAATAAAAATAATAATATTTGCCATTTAGTAGGGGTTTTTCACCCTCAAAGTGCTTTACAGGCATCAAGTGGTTTATTTATTAATAATCTATGTTTCTGCTTAATAAACGAGATTTCTAGTTACAATCAAAGGGAAAATTAGAAAGTGTTCTTCTGCATGTGATAAGTAAAAGGAGCTGCTAACAGACCATCAAATTATGTATTTGTTTTGCCCTGCCCATTATATTTAAATAACTTTCTGCTAGCCAATTAAAAATGTCAGGGTCCTAGGCAATGAAGAATAGAAGAAATCTGTTTCATGTCTGTTTTTCTGATTTGGGAGGAAGTAGGTTTTTTTCAAAGTTTTTACCCCTCAATTTATTCATGCAAAAGAAAACTTGGTTTCAGATCTGTTAGATTAGACACCAAAGAGATTTCTTTTCATTTGTGTTTATAAGAACATACCAGCAGCTCTGTGCCGGAGGGGGGAGCCCCTGGAATCCCTAGGGTGTCAGTTCAGAGGCCCTTGGTTGGGTTCTGTTCCAACCAGAGTTGGAACTACAAGCAAATATGTTGAAAACCTGAGGCTTCCGGGACATTTGAATTTTGCATCTTCAGCTTTGGCTTCAGGATGTTGGGTGTGCTATGGTTAAGGGTTAGCACTGTACCTCTGTAGGTGACCTCTACAGAGGAAATCAAATAAACTGGCCTGGGGGTGAGGGAGGGTGTTGAATGACATCAGACATAATGCACCTTTAGTAAATCTTCATAATGCTTTTCAAATTGACCCTCTCATCTCAAGACACGCTACATATCCTTAAAAAGGAATATTTCGTTAGAACCACTCATGGTTCTGTTTGGGCTTTCCCATCCAGAATTCTCATGAGGGGCATCTGACTCGCTTACAGGTTTCAGGAAAGTCCTTTGAGAAGGCACAGCATAAAACGAAGGTCCAAACTGGTTTACAAAGGGGTTTAAAATGGCTCACTGCCCTTGCAGCTTAAATACATAAATACACAAAACAGCAGACAGCCCCAGCACACGAGGAAACACATTGTGCCGACACTGTGCTCTCTCTTAAGGCTTAGAGATAATTATAATAGGATATTACCTTATGTGTGGTGATACTTTACAATTTTTACAGTATTTTCACATATACTCTCTTTTTCAATTAAGTACACTTTCATCTCTTCTCACATTGATTTTGGCTTATTTGCTCTTTAATATTTTTTGTTGTGTTTCTTCTAACTGATAAGAATGGAGTAGTGTAAACATCACCCTAGCATGTTTGCACAATGCTGCCTTGTTATAATTAAGTGTATTTTTCAAAGGTCTCTAAGCCAGTCATAAAAATTTGCTCAAAGCTAAACTTGAAATGTTGGGGTCTGATCCTGCAGGTGAATTCTTTCAAACACCATAATAACCTGAATTTTGATCATTTGAAAACATATACACTGGAAACAAACTCTCCAGGGGGGTTTCTCTTTTGCACACTGATTTGGTCTACCTCCCACTATTATTTGTGCAAAGAATGGGTGTGTTCAGAAGTTAATTTGGGTTGTTTTAAATGGTTGAACAGAAACGCTTGAGGCAGAAATAGGCCTTCTGATTCACCTTCAGTTTTAAAAGCGCTGATTTCTGCCTTCTGAGTGCCATTAGAACAACTTGTCCCAATCTTTGGCATCAGTGAGGGGAGGAAACAGAGAGAGAGCCATCCCCCTCTCCCTGCCCACATGCCTCCCATCTAATACTGTCCATGAAGGAGTCAGAGAACTATCTGCAGAATCGCCACAGGCAGGACAGAAGCAGAGGACCACCGCTATTTCGCAATGCCTTCTGATGAACACCCAGCGACCGAGTCTAGGACACTAGGACCCTAACTCACCTTACCAGTCCTGTATCAACAGAAGCCTAAGTAGCCAAGAGGACTCACCTCTCTCTACAGAAAGCCATTTGCTCTCTCATTCCTCATCTCTTTCCAAAAGCAGCATTCTCATAAAATAGAATCACAAAGCTGGCCAGGAATGGGAACAAAATTGCAATTCAATGGCTTTTTTACATTTTGTAAAATAGTGGCAATAAATTAAATAATCAAAATATTTAGCTGTGTAAACTGGCTTCTGCCACTTGTGCAGGGACTTCTTTTCATGAGGAAGGTTGCTTTACATACCAATAGGTGTTTTTAAAATTATCTCAATGTCTATTTAGACATGCTGCTCCAGGAAGGTCTTCTGGTTTTTTTTTTTTTCAGTTGAAATTAATATTTGCTAATAAAAGAACTGTCAGGACTTTGAAGTCAACATTCATTTATGTACCCAAAAGAACAGAACATTGCCAGTTTTCACCTGTGCACTGTCCCTCTGTCCCAGTCAGTCAGCAATGAGGATGGCTGCCTCTCTGACCAGAGCTAACATCAAGTTCAAGGCAACAGGAAGTTCCCTCCTTGAACAGGGGACACAGAATATTGAATTAATTCATTTTACCAGCCCTGTCTGTTCCTGGCAAAAAACAAAGACAGTGTGTGGGCCGGATTCTGCATTTACTCATAAAGTTTAAGGTGCTGGCTATAAGAACGACTGTCAAAAGGCGTTTGTACCATAACCCATGAGAATTAAGGCGGGGGTGTGGGGGGGTAGACTCCAGAGGAAAAACTCAATCTCACACCTACTAAATTTTCATATCTATTTCGGGCATAAATGGATTCTAAAATTTTGTGGCTTGAGGGGGAAAAAAAACAACTTCAGTGAATGCAGCAGAAACTGCAATGCTAGAGAGCTGGAAGTTCAGATCAGATCATGGAGGCGACCTGGGCACGTTTGGGGTCATAGTCCAAAATGCACTACAGTGGGATCATCAGGCAGGAGAGGCACCCCAAAGGTACATGGACCTTCAATTCTCTTCCTAGGCCTTCTCCTCTGCCCCTGCCTTCCTTCCTCAGGAAGGCCCAAGCACAAATTGAAAAAAACTGAGATTTTGTAATACTTTTCAAGGATTACCAAGTCAATTACTGAGAGGGAGAAAAATAAAGGGGAAATAGTTGAGCATCGCATGCTAGGGCACATTCAATTCAAACAGCTCCCAGGGAGTTAAAATTCTCTCTACATGGAGAACAGTGGGTGCCTACATGTCGCTGGCAAGCCCACAGCAGTTTAAGGTAATATTTTGGTCAGCAGGTGTAGACCCCAAATGAACAGTGGTTTAAGACCTGGATTGTGAGAGGCAGACATGTGCCAAAATTAGAAAAGCATTCTCTGACTATTATTTAACATTCTACATATGTGAGATACAGAATGAAAGAATGAGAATTATCTTAAAATCCCTGCTAAAGCAGGGCCTGCTTTCTCAAGGCAATCTCAAGCTTTAGTAGTTCAGACAGATTCTCTAGCTGACAATTAATATTAATGGGTAGATTTCACAATGTGGCATTATCACACGGGAGATGGGTGGGCACACCATCTGGGTTTTGGCAGGTATTAGATGTAATCAAAGGGATTACGTGGCTCAGGGAGAAATAGAAAACCTTGGGTTTGTTTAGTCTCTTGCCTCTTTTGTTTGGACGCAGCTCTAGGTGTGCTTAACTATTTTCCCCCTTGTCCTTTATTTGTGGTCGGGAACATCTCCAGGGGAAAAATAAAACAAAACAAAAAAGGGATGGACAATCCACACAGATAGTTTGGATATGGTATCATGGCCCATTGTCCATTCTCATAAAAATTCACCAAATATCTACTGAATGCTGACTATGGGAAGGAGCCCCGGCCAGAACACGTCAGCCAGCTTCCACTCCTCCAGGATGCCAGTGTCCACAGGTAGGTTTCTGGATACTTTAGAACAGGTTAAAGGGCACATCGAATCCGCAAAGATAATACAAGATTTCTTGGTCCACTTTTGCCCTTCCCTCCATTTACCTCCATCACACACACACACACACACACACACACACACACACACACACCAATATCATTTAGAAGATCAAAAGGGAGCATCGCCTTGGATTTTAGAAAATGGTCACATCATTGGAATGCTATCAGAAATGTTCAATAAGCTAGACCAGGGAAACCATACAGGTGTACATGTTTATTTTCAATCAAAATAAATGGAAGTTGTCAATTGGTTTACTCTTGGAGGAGACAGGTGACTAAGCAGTCTTCAGGTACCAGAGGCCCTGATGATTGCTGCTGCAAGTAACTTGTGAATTTTATGTTTAAATACCTCCTTGAAAACTGAGAACAAACTGAGGGTTGATGGGGGGTGGGAGGGAGGGGAGGGTGGGTGATGGGTATTGAGGAGGGCACCTTTTGGGATGAGCACTGGGTGTTGTATGGAAACCAATTTGTCAATAAATTTCATATATATATATAAAAAAAATAAAGCCAAAAATAAATAAATAAATAAATACCTCCTTGAATGTAAAAGGATGGTGAAGAGTGAGAAGTCAACTTGCCACCTGAGACATTCTGCCCATGAAGAAACACTACTAATCCTCTGGTTTCCCTATCGGGGATTGTCTCCCACCCCATTCACACACTCTCCTAACCCACAGCAATACTGTTTCTGTTTAATATTTATCACATATCCAGGGAAAACAGCAGCAGCAGAACCCCAACCTGCACTGGCCAGTGATGCAGACCCAGGCCATCCTCCAAGCCTGGTAACACGCACATAGGACTGAAGAAGAGCCCAAGTTCTGTCCAAGTTGTTTCTGGGTTTGATTAAACCTTGTCCCAGGAAGCCCAGCATGTGGGAGTTGTATATTCAGCCACATGATGGTGATTATGCCCCCCAATTTTCTCTAAATACAGATCAAAGTTGGGCCAGTCCCACTTGCAATAGAAACAGGGTATTTTAAAGACTCCTTTCCTCTTCACCTTTTTTCCCATGCCACCTCACCCTGCACGGAGCTCACCCCCTACTCATCTCCCCCAACAGCCAAAATAAACTCCTCACTTCTTTTTCCCAGGCCACCTACTTCCAGGCACCTTTTCAGATGCAACAGCCACATGCTCTATCCTTTATGTGAATCTTTATAATATGTTACTGTTAACAACATAACTACATATTCAACCGCCCAGATGAACTTGAGCCCTTAAAGCTGCATGGTCCAAAGGGGGTAGCCGTGGACCTCTACACACATGCAAGCACATGTGGCTACTTCAAGTTCATTAAAGTTAAATGCAATTACAAATTCAGTTCTTCAGCCACACGCCAAGCATTCAATAGTTACAGGTGGCTAATGGCTACCAAATTATGGACCATGAAGATACAGAACATTTCCATCACCACAGAAAGTTCAATCGGACTGCCGGACTAGAGGGCAAGAGTGGAGAGAAGTTTTACTGGGTCCTGCAGACAGGAGCTTGGGAGCCAGACCCAGGCGCTCACTAGTTTCCTGGTAAATCTAAATGCCAGTACCTTCTCTGAATTTGTGACACCCAGGCCCTAGAGCATTTCAACTGGAGAGTCAGTGGTGAAAATCCTCCACAGGGTGGAATTCTGGGGCAAATTCTTTGCAGAGGGGTGGAAGGGGAGGCTTCGAAGCTTCCTGAGCAGGCGTTTGGGTCCCACTCAGGCGCTTCCAGCTTCTTGCCCTTAACCCGAGCTCTAGTGGGGCCGAGCTTCCGAGCGTGGGAGCCGGGTCGGGACTCGGGTGGATGCCCGCTGGCGCCGCCTGCGCCCAGCGTCCTCTCGCCTATCCTTTAGCACAAGGGCGGGCAGGGCAGGACAAAGGCTCAGGCGGCAGCTGCCCGGATCGGCGCGCAGGGGCGACCGCGGCCACCCGGAGCGCCCGCCGCCTCCGCTGCCCGGCGGGGGAGGCCGGGCGCCCGCCTTTGTCTGCGCCGCCGCCGAGGGCCGGGTCCGCAGGAAGCGCGCGCCATCGTGCGACCGGAGCCTGGCACTACACCCCCGGAGGCGCGGCGCGACCTTCGCGCGGCCTGAACCGACAAGCGTGGCGGGAATCCTCACGGGGACCGCGGTGTCATCGCGATGGCGACTGCTTCAACTGCGTTGTTAGGTATACTATGCGTTAGGTGAACAGATTACACTTCTAATAAAGGCATTGGAGGTAATGTCAGAAAAAGTAGAAGGAAGTGGACATACTTGTTTATGTATAATGAATTAAAATAATCTAGACAGATCAAGAATATTTGTTAACACAGTTGCTTGCATATGTGTGGAATATCTCTGAAACGTCCCAAAAGAAACTGGTTACGGGGCATCTAGGTGGCTCAGTCGGTTAAGTGCCCACTTTGGCTCAGGTCATATGAGTCAGGTGTGTGAGTTCAGCCAGGGCTGGGGCTCTGTGCTGACAGCTCACAGCCTGGAGCCTGCTTGGGATTCTGTGTCTCCCTCTCTCTGCCCCTCCCGGCTCGTGCTCTGTCTCTGTCTCTCTCTCTGTCTCAAAAATTAAATACACATTAAAAACAATTTTTTTAAAGAAAAGAAACTGGTACAGTACTTGCCCAGTGACCTAAGAGATCAGTGTGTCTAGGGAACAAATGTGAAAGGGAGGCTCCTGATTCTTTGGACTTTTGTGCCAGATGCACATATTTCCTGTTCAAAACTAAAGCATTTAATAATATAAAGATATGTTTAATAAAATGCGTCTGTGGTATATACCATGTGCAAATGTTGCTGGAACCAAAGATTAAGTATGCCAGGCTCCTGCCCTCTGGGGACCCTGAGTCTATACAGACAAACCAACAAGTCACAGAAAGGGAATTAACCCACACTTCCCATGATCCTTGGTCAAGTAGAGGTTTTCTTGGGTTGAATGACCCTGTTCAGCAGGTGAAAGTCTTGCAGTCTTACCTGGTGGGGATGCAAAATGTATCTGTTGTCTTCACTTTCCTGACCAAACTCCTCTTACATGGTTTTTCCCTCAGAAAATGTTCACTGGGGAAGATAAGCAGAAAAGGGGCATTTGCCCCCTCACTTACTTTAGAAGGCAGGAATAGAGTTGAAGCTCTTAAAAATGATGCTCTATCTTCTTTCAACTCAGTCTTCTCTCCTCAACATCCAACTCCTTCTCCCAAGATGGAGGCCAACAAATTTAACCTACGAGGTCATTTACCAAGTTAGAATTGGTTACAGTTAAACTTCCCATCCCCCAAACCTTGATTCTGTCATATATTTACTGAATTGGGCCTGGTGGCACGGATGCAGACAAGCCTGGCCCCCAAGAGTGTTAAATCTGGCCAAGGAGTCAAGGCATATGCACTAGACCAGTAAAAGCTCTTCCAGGCAGGGACCACACCATCAGCCTCTTGGTGACCCCAAGGCCCAGTCTAATTTTATTGAACTAAACTCTAAACTTTTTCTATATTTTCTCTGGAAATGCTCCCTGGGGTCAAAGAAAATGATGGGACAGGAAGACCAGCTTCCCTGCAGTTGGGGCGGGGGGGGGGGGGGGCGGGGAGGGAGTATGGTGGGCAGCAGGGTCTGAAAGAGTCTCTCCTGATTTTAAAGAAGATTAAATCTGCATACAAAGTGGAAACAGAGCAAGGATTGCAGAGAGAAGGCCTCACCCAGGAGAAAATTCAAGCTGGGCTGGAAAGGCATGACCTTGGGCTGAGGAGAGGGTGTGTGTGTGTGTGTGTGTGTGTGCGCGCACACACACATGCGTGCATGTGCCAGTGTGGCTGGATCTGGGTAGTAAGCACTCAGAGACCCTGCTTCACCAACCTGCTTGGAACAGATGGTCTGATCTGGGGAGCCGGCGAGTGAGACCTTCTTGAGCCACAGTCTCTACTGCTTTATTGCCATTCCCAGGATACAAGTTCCAAAAATGAAAAACCTAACCTCATCCCTCTCCTGGAGCTCTGACAGATCTGAAGCACGGGCAGGAGGGGCTTGGCAGGAAGGCAAGAACATGATCAGCATTTCCTTCCCAGCGACGGAAAGCACTACAGGTGTACCTGAGCACTTCATGAGGCATGAGGTGGCTTAGTTGGTTTTCCTGTTTTCTTCTTAAAACTCAAGATGGATGCATCCTTCTACGTTCTCTGCTCCTGCCATAAGACCTCTCATGGACCTGCCTTGGTCCTGCTTCTTATGGAGTGGACAAAAGGAATTAGTAACAGTAAGGAGCCCACTGCCTGGAAAATCTGCCTAGCCAACTGGATTGTATTTATAATCTAAACCATCCACTTGGGAAAGGGGACCAAGTCAACAGGAAGCAGATTCAGATTCAGGGTCCATTTCTTGAGTACCACTCCGTGTCCTCCACTGTGCTGACCACTTGCAGGCAGGGAATCATCTTCCATTGTGTTTGTTGGGATTCCTGTGACCTAACAAGGGTGGCAGTGACCCCATTCTCTCCACAGCTCTGGAGAAGACAGCATTTCCACAGCAGAGTCAGGGTTTGGATGGACAGCATCCTTGAAAATTGCTTACCGATCAAGTCTTCTGCCTTGGTAAGTGGTTAAGATGCCTCTTGCCTCAACTGATTGGAGGCTGATTGGACACACCAGGAGCCAGAGACATCCTCTAGCTCCTTATCCACCCCTCATGCTGCCTTCCCTTCTCTCCTCTCCAAAAAGATTGCTGTCATTGGGTCCTTGAGGAAGGCTTGGGCCTTGGTGCCTGTCTCCCAGTGGGAAAGCCCTTTGCCCTCTCAATGGGGGAGCCATGAAGCTTCCAATCCTTGCCTTGGGCTCCCCTTGGGCTCCTGGCTCGTGGGAGGCAGAGGTTGGTGAGAATTAATTGTAAAGTGCATTGAGAGGCACAAATGAAAACCAGTCCCGCGGCGGAGAGATTATTACTGTTGGCAATTTGGGTTTTCTGAAATAGCTCTTAGGATTATGACTGTGGCAGCCCAAACCCCAGAGGTGAGCTCAAGGCTGATAGATTTTCGGAGTGGCCCCGTTTTGCTGCAGCCTTCCAGCTTCTCCTCCCTTCAGGGCGGGGTTGAGTGACAGTGAGGGGCCTGGGCTGGGGAGCTCTGTCTCCTCCAAAGGCTGCTGATGCCAGGGCAGCTAAAGGCTGACCCCCACGTTCTTGAGAGAGGGTCCCCGGACTCCCCGGCATAATTTCCTTCTCACTTCACGGTTGCGTCCCTGTCTGAAATGGCAGGTGACCTAAGTGGGAGCGGTGTGCAAATTGATTTGGAGGCGATCGATGGCTTGGGGCGCGGCCCGGGCTCGCTGCCGTGTCCCTGACCCTCTCCGAATCGATTCACACACCGTTCCTTCTCAGCGCACCTGCCACGTCAGATGGAGAGGGACGCGTGAAGTGAGAAGAAAATTACGTGTCGTTAGGCCTCCGCGGCCACCGCCGCTGCCACCGCGCCCACTCCTCCGGGCTCCCACCCCCTGCACTGCAGTCCGCCGCCACTCACCACTCTCCCCCCGCCTGGCGGATCCGGAGGCCCCTTTCCACGCGCAGAGGCAGAACCCGGGAGGCAACGGCTCCCAGGGCCCTTGCACCACCACACTGAAGCCTCTGCTCCAGGCGACAAAGAAGGTCACCCTGTCCCACAACGTATGGCCTCTAAGGCATTTGCACAGAGACCACTGTGGACCAACTTGTAAATAGACCACTTACTTGGTGGGCCCAGAGTCACTGGATACTTGAATTCCATTAATTTGAACATATTCATTCATTCATTCATTCCACAGGCCTCTGTGGAAACCCTCCATTAGCGTCCAGCACCGACCAGAGATTAGGCCTGCTCGGCATCATTCTAAATTATGGCCCATGCAGTCTGCGTGGGAGAAAACACAGTGTGCCCACAGGTGTACCAGAGGATAGCCCAAACCAGTATAAAAAGAGAGAACGAGTACAATAATGGGAAGGCTCCTACAGCTACTTAACACAGACCTCATCCACCTGAGTCAGTCTATCAGCCTCCTAATTGCCAGTTACTGGTCTGCGAGGAGATGAGGAGTTTGAACCAAACTGTAAAGACACTGTGTCGCTAAGTGGTTTGTTCACAGCAAGACTTTCTCAGTGAAGGAAGCAGCGCATTTTACATTCTGCTGCAAACAGTTTGTGGATTGGCGTGTTAGGTCAGGACCAATCTGTCCGTTAGTCACAGCAGGCACACTGCCTCAGCCCCACCATAATGTTAGGGACAGAGGTAGGCTGAGTAATGTCCCCCCTACCCAGATATCCACATCCTAACTCCAGAACTCGTAGGGACGACATAGTGAAAGAAACTTCGCAGTTGCGATTACGTTAAGGGTTTGGGGATGGGGAAATTATCCTGGATTATCTGGGTAGGCACAAAATAATCGAAAAGGTCCTTATAAGCAGGAGGTAGGAGGGGAGGGGTCAGAGAAGGAGATGTGAGGATGGGAACAGAGTTCAGCGTCAGACAGAGGTTTCAAGATATTAATTCTGCTGGCCTGGAAGATGGAAGAAGAGGCCGCAAGCAAAGGGATGTGGACAGCTGCTAGAAGCTCAGCACAGCAGATGCGGATTCTCCCCGATTGTCTCCAGGAGCAACCAGACCTGCGAACCTGCGAACACCTGAAAGAGATGTTTCAGCCCAGTGATGAGATGGATTTTGGGCTTCTGACAACAACTGTAAGATGATAAACTTGTGTTGTTTTAAGCTGCTAAATTGGTGGTAATTTGCAACAGCAGCGATAAGAAACTAACATGCCGCCCCCCAAAAAAGTTTTAATTTCTTTTCAGAAGAAAAAAATGAATTCTTTAGGTTAAAGAAAATATTTTAACATATAATCTTAACATAGTTGTCTTTATACCAATGCAGTTATAAAATAGATTTTTTTTTTCCTAATGGAGGAAGGGGTCCACAAAGGCAAAAGTGCCAGGGCCTACAAAAGTCACAAGCGACCTTGATTCTAGTAGCACTGATCACGAGGACCCCCACCCCCACCCTGTCCTTTAGCGATTATAAGAAAGCACAATCTGATGCAGAACTAAACCATCCATTTGATCACCAATCTTGAAACAGCCATTCTGGCTGCTTATTGTAAATCCTTCAAAAACTAATATTTCTAAATAGAATTTTAAAGTGTGCTAAATTTATTCACCAAAACACATCCAAGTGATTTATTTATAATAAGGGAGACTGGGTCTGCCTCCTTCTTTCTCATCCAGTCTTCCATTGTGCAGAAGTGGGCTTCCCGAAAAATGGCACATTTATAAGTGAGGATGCTTTTTTGTTTGAAAAGTCCTGTTGGAGATTTCTGGAATATTTGGAAGCTAAATAAACTAAATGTTGGTTTTGTTGTTTTTGGGTTTTTTTAATCTTTTAATCCTGCTTCTGCCTGTTCTTGAGCTACTGAAATCAAGATTCTCCCACAGGCAGAGAACCAAAGTGATTCCTTTCAGCAAACTCTTTGACTTACTGTCCAGGTTCTGACACATTCCTCTGCCAACAACAAATAAGTGAGAACACTTCCAACGAGCAATGGCACCTCTTCTCATTTGTAGACGGGAGCGTCAGCCTGAAAATAGTGGCCAAGTGTTTTGACGCAAAAAGCAAGAATTTCAGGCCAACTGCAGCCAAGTAGGCTATTCTTAGATGTGCATAGGAGGCTGAGAGGTCTCTGTGTGGGTTGTTGGAAAATGGTTAGGGATTTGTGACTTTTAAGTGGCTCTTGAAAATGTTTGGAGATGAACAAGCCCCTGCAGATCCTACTTGTCACAGATGCTCTAATTCCACCTGACCTTCAGAGCCCTTCTTAAATATCAACTCATTTCTGAGGTCTTCCCCCGTAACTCAAAGGTCAATGCAGATTGATCCTTCCCACGGCTGACCACCCACGATCCCTTTATTCAGTACTGTATTTGTATTTGGATGAGGTCTTGGGCCACTGGGCTGCTATAACAAAATACCACAGACTGGGTAATTCATAAACAACAGAAATCTACTTCTCACAGATCAGGAGGCCAAGGAGTCAAGATCAAGGTGCCAGCATGGTCACATTTTGGTAAAAGCCTTCTTCCTGGTTCATAGCTTGGGCCTCTTTGCTGTGTCCTCACATGGAAGGGGGCTAAGGATCTTTCTGGAACCTCATTTATAAGGCACTAATTCCATTTATGAGGGCTCTACCTCCTGACTCAAGCACCTCCTAAAGGTCCTACCTCCTAATACCATCATCTTTGGGGTTAGGATTTCACCATATTTGCTGGTGGGTTGGGGGGGGGGGGCACAGACATACAGACCGTAGCAGATGACATTCTAATCAGCACTTGGATGTTACCTTTGCAGAGTCATCGTGACACAGTCTTCGTCCTACTTCAGTTTTCAGAGTGTGTGATGTGGTCAACCACTTCCTCCTCTCTTCCCTAGACCTCTGTGTCACCTTACTTGCCTAGTTTTCTGCACACCTCACTGGCTTCTTTTCATTCTCCTTTGATGATTCCTCCATTTCTAACAAACCTCTAAATGTTGAAGTACCTCAGGGCTCTGTCTTCTGTTCTTTTTAAATTTTTTTAAAGTTTATTTATTTATTTGAGAGAGACAGAGACAGCGTGAGCAGGGGAGGGGCAGAGAGAGAGAGAGAGAGAGAGAGAGAGAGAATCCCAAGCAGGCTCTGCGCTGCCAGCACAGAGCCTGACACGGGGCTCCATCTCACGAAACAGTGAGATCATGACTTGAGTGGAAACTGAGAGTTGGATGCTTAACTGATTGAGCCACCCAGGGCTCTGTCTTCTGTTTATTCCCTGTCCACCTTCTCTCCCTTCCGTGGCTTCATGAACCGTGGCTTTCTGATGACTGCCGAATGTCTGCCTCTAGCCTGGACCTCTTCCCTGAGTTCCAGACCCATATTTCCAACCACTTGCTCAACAACTCCATGTGGGTATTGTGGTGACCCTGTGTCATATCGACTAAACCAAGCTACATTTCCCGGGATTCTCTTTCCTGTATGTTTCCAGGTAGGCTGGGCCACAAAGGAGATTCTTGGAAGATCTTGGAGGGCGTAAGGAAAGCACCAGCCCCGCCATAGCTCCCAGGGATTGCTGTTGACCTGCTGGCTCACTTTTAGGCATGAAGCAGCAGTGAGGCCTGCAAACGCTCTGCCTTTCTCTGGACCCTCCTCCAGCCTCTCTGCATCCTGCGCCAGGTGTCTGTTTAGCTCCATGACAAAGGGCCCCAAGTTCTGCGGGATACCTACGCTAGGATATACGTATTCTAGCGGACCTACTTCTCTGGTTAAACCCTGAGTGATACACATGTACAAAAGGCACATCATGTAGCCCAAGCAGAATTGTTCCATGTCCCTCCTCAGCCTTCTCCCCACAGTCCTCCCCATCCCAGGCAACGCAAAGGAAACCACAAAATGAATCCATCAATTGGCCCTAGCTCTATCTCCAAACTGCATTGCCCTCCTGACTGCTTCTCCCCACATTCATTGCTACAGCCCCAGGCCCAGCCGCCTCCATCTCTCACTTGGATGACTGCAACAGTCTCTCAGCCTCACTCCCAGCTCCCTTCTCTCTCCATTCATTGCAGTCCCTCCTCCACACCAGAGAATCTTCTTAGAGCTTAAATCACAACACTTCCTTCCCCCCTTCTTCAAGTCTCCCCTAGCTTCCCACTGCAATCAAAATACAAATCCAAAATCCTACAAAATCCTATGTACTTTGGCCCCCGATGCTCCCTGTCTCTGTGTTCACCCACTCATTCTCTATCTTTAGATACGTACCACTCTCTCTGCCTGTACACACCCCAGAGCCTTGGTACCTGCTCTTCCTCCTGCTTGCAATGCCCTTTTCCCAGAGCCTCACATGGCTCCCTCCTTCTTACTGTTCGGGCCTCAACTGGACGTCACCTTCACTGAGCGATCTCCTCCAACCCCACTCCCCCAGTTATGTCCTACCACATTACCCTAGTTTGTCCTCCTCACAGGACTTCTCTCTGTGTGAAGTTGTCTGGTTGATGTACACTGTTAATATGCTTCTGGGACATCGCCCCCCTCTGGCATGTAAGGTCTTTAAGGGCCACACTCTCTCTGTTTCACTGCTGCACTCAGAGCTAGAAATGATCCTTACATATGGTAGGACCTGTTGATCGACTGTTTTTTATGTTATTCCTTAACTGGTTCAATCTTTTTACATCCTCAGTTATAGTGTATGCACCTTGGGAATCAAAATCATCTTCGGTGTCCTCTACAGTGCCTAGCATAGGGCTGGGAACATGGGTCACAGGTTCTCAATAAACCTCACCATGGACAAGAGTGGGGGGTAATAACAGAAATCGTTGTTGGTGGCCCTCTCTACCCCATGCCTCCATGGAGTTCTTTTTTTTCTCTTGGCTTTGCCCTCCTTGCTTTTGAAGATGCACCTAAGACTTCTGGGCCAGACAGGCAGGATTATAGGCTGAGCTCTATTGCTAACTAGCTGTCTAACTCTGGGCTAGTGACCTTGTGTGGACCTCAGTTCCTATAGCTCTAGAGTGGGTAGGGGCCTTTCCAGGTATGCAGATGTGAGAGAGGCCTGCCATAAGTCAACAAGGAATGGAGAAGTCGAGAAGACCTATGGACTCTGGAGACTGCCAGTATGCCTAACTTCCTTTATAGGATCTTTCACAACCATTCAGGCCTCTATTTCCTTCTCTTCTTCTGACCTGCACTGGACAGAGCCCTTTTGCCATTTCTTAGTTCAGCTATCTCCTCCAGCAAGATTCTGCAAGCCCTTCTTCCGTCCTCACATTCTTGGGAACTATTGGACCCTCAGTCGATGCTTACTTTTTCTTTTAATGTTTTTTTTTTTTTTTTTGAAAGAGAGTGAGTGAGCAGGGGAGGGGCAGAAAGCGAGGGAGAGAGAGGATCTGAAGTGGGCTCCGTGCTGACAGCAGAGAGCCCAACACGAGGCTTGAACTCACAAATTGTAAGATCACGACCTGAACCGAAGTCAGACGCTTAACCGACTGAGCCACCCAAGCGCCCCAGTTGATGCCTACTTTTATGAACAGTGCCAGCACCTGATACCCAGGCCACCCTTTTGGACAGCTGCTTCTCTACCTCCCTGTAACGCTAGTTGTGTTCTGGTTTATAAGACAACAACAGAGAGTAGAGAGCAGAGGCCTGGGGCACTCTCCAGACAATGCAGCCCAAAAGTACCATTACCGAGAGGGAAGATTTCTGACTTTAACCATTCAAATAATTGCTCACCTGCATACTTTGGAATGTAAATGTAAAAATAGTTTGTCTTACAGCCTTCAAGATGTGACTATGAGATCATAATGGCTCAAAGTCCTTCAAAATACTTACTATTTGCCAAATAGGGGTGGCAAGCTGAGCAGACTAGCGAGGAGGTAAAGAGCTACTATTCTATTTTGGGAAATCCTGCATTCACAGAGAATCGGTGTCTGAGACATGACTGTGGATCTGATGTCCTGGTGCCTTTGACAACCGAGTAAGAACTGCTGGAGCCCTATCACACTGAAGATCCATTTGAAAAGGCCTCCTGGTTTGGGATGTTGTGCTTCCTTCCACAATAACTACTTGTGGTCTATCTGAGGCTCATGAAGACTTAAGGGCTATCACCCCTCACCCAAAAGTCCTGACCTCCTGGGGTCAGTCCCTCGCAGATGAAACAGAGAGGAGCGATTAGTACATAACCAGCCCCCAAAATGCTGATGCCTCAACCAATTTACTCATCATTGTACTTTAGGAAGAGTGTCTCTTTGGAAAGGCTGGGAGGATCTGTAACTTCATCCTTTTTGTGATGAGAGAGAGGATGGAGGTTAGGGGGGTGGAGGGAGGTCATTGAGTAATTCCAAAATAACATTGTTTCTGTAACTATGCAGACTAATTCATATCATTAGTTCCATGATGTGTGTTTACAGCAACACAAAGATGGGAAATGAGCCTTGTAATGGTAGCCCATCACATTCTTTGAGGTCTTTGTCAGTCTTACCTACCAGAGACTGTGTAGACTAGCTGCAGTTGAAATTCCCATTTTCTCAATTCCTTTGAAATTTATCTGCAGTCAAAAGGAATGGGCTGCCCAAAGAGAAGTTTCCAGAGATGTGGTTGGTGCAAGAAGAAACTCAGCAGGAAGCATCTGAATGTACACTACGGTCCACAAAGACCAATATTTCCTTTCTTTTCATTAGATTATAAAATAGTAGAGCTCACAACTAGCATAAAAGATGGTGTTATGGGCTGAATTGTGTGCCTCCAAAATTAATTTGAAGTCCTAACCACCAGGCCCCAGAATTTCAGATTGTGGCTTTATTTGGAAATAGAGTCATTGCAAATGTAATTCGTTAAATTGAGGTCACCCTGAAATAGAGTGGGCCCCTAATCCAATATGACTAGTGTTTTGATACAAAGAGGAGATCTGAACATAGATGTGCACCCAGAGAGAACACCACATGAACATGCAGTCAGAGATCAGCCAAGGAGTGTCAAAGATAGCTGACAAACCACCAGAAAGTAGAAGAAAATCAGGGATTTTCCCTCAAAGCGCTAAAGAGCCAGCACTGCTGACACCTTGATCTTGGATGTCTAGCCTTCAAAACTGTGAAGCAATAAATTTCTGTCATTTAAGCCCCTCAGTTTGTGTCACTTTGCTATGGGAACCCTAGCAAATGAATATAGATGGTCTGGTTCAATTCTTCATTTTAGAGCAGTAATTCTCAATGGGGGAATTTTGCCCCCTACCAGGAAGAGTTTCACAATGTCTGAAGACATTTTGGGTTGTCACAGCTGGGAGATACCACTGGCATCTAGTGGATAGAGGCCAGGAATGCTGTTAAACATCCTGCAATACACAGAATAGTCTTCCATAATGAAGAATTATCTAGCTCAAAGTGTCAATGTTGCCAAGACTCAAAAATCCTCTTTTAAAGATACAGAAATGGAAGGCCAGAGAGTTGAAGTGACTCACAAGATCGCTAAGAACGTTAGGGCAAAACTGGAACCAGGATCCAGGCTCTTGGCCCAGAGAATGAGCAAGAAGAGATTTGGCCCAGGAGAACCCTGGAGAAATCATGTTCTAAAATATAGGCAGACGAGGACACCTGGGTGGCTCAGTGGGTTAAGTGTCCTACACTTGATCTTGGCTCAGGTCTTGATCTCAGGGTTGCAAGTTCAAGCCCTGCATTGGGCTCCACACCAGGCATGAAACCTACTTAAAAAAAAATTTAGATGGTAATAATAGAGGAAAAGAAGCCTGCAGGGCAGGCAAAGAGGGAGGGAGACACTGGAGAGGAAAGAGGAGAACTGAGAGTACTTGGAGCAGCTGGGGTTGGGGGGCAGAGGCAGACTGCTGAGGAGGCTAGAGCAGAAACCCTTATAAGACATTGGCTGAGGAGAGGAAGAAAGAAACACATGGATAGCTGTAGGGAGACTTTGGGTGGGCAGGGGATTGGGAGTTTAAGATGGAAGGGACCTGAGCATCGAGAGGAGCCCACAGAGGGTTGAGATTGAAGGTCCAGGGTAACATGAGGGGAGCATTACTGAGAAGGGAGCAGGGGACATGGTCAGAGCCCAGGGTGAGGGGGATTAGCTGAGACACGAGGAGGAAGGCAGAAGAAATTAATGGAAAGTGACTTTCAGAGGGAATAGGTTTTTCCATTCTATTCTGCCTTAATCTTATCTTATTATACTTTGAGAATCATATTTTCTAATAATTCATTAATGTGGTGGAGAACTCTGGGCCTCCTGGATGTGTTCAGGGATATGATGGGAGCACCAGCACAGGAAGGCTTCCGGTTTCCTCTGTTATTCCCTGAAAAGCTACTGCTATTTCCTCCCAAGCATGTAGATCTGCCTTGGGAAGTTTCAAAAGCCTGGTCCTACAAAGGCTGATGGATGCAGAAACAAAAAGAGTGGAAATGAACCAAATTCTGTAGGAAGGGGTTCAATAGCATATGAATAACTGGCCAGGCTGGCTTCATGCGCGTGCGACCCATACAGTCACACAACTCACTGTGCTCAGAAGCTTCATGGCTTAATGCTCTGTGGTCATAATCTTAAAATTGTCAGTACTTTTATCTTTGGCTTGATGTTTTGTAAGTGAAGTTTGATTGGACAGTAGAGAAGGCATTGAAGGCTTGGAGACTTTGCTCAAATGTTGTCCTGTCTCCCACTGCCTCCCCAGGATGGGTTCTTGACCCCTCTCTTTCACCCCCACCCAGAAAGTGCTGCCCTACCCAGAGGGAGTGAATGAGAGAGCATGGGCGGAGGAAAGGGGTCTGGATATACACCCCCCAGGTGCTTGGGAGGGTCTGCACTCTCCCTGCAATTATCCCTATGCATGAGTGTGCAATGTTTAATAGCAAATAAAAAATACCTCAATGGATCAAGAGAGAGAGAGAAGAAGAAAGGAAATGGCTTTTTCGTGGTTTTTCAACAAGGGGCCCTTCATTTTCACGTGCACTGGGCCCACAAATCATGCAGCTGTCCCTGATGACTGGAACAAAAGAAGCTGAGAGGTCGGAGAAGCGGAGTTTCCCAGAGTTTTCATCATTTTTCTCCAACTAATAGTCATCAAGCACCTAGCAGACCCTAGGGATAAATTACTAAAGAGACATGACATTTCTGGATTTCAGTGAGCTTTGAGACTGGTGAGGGCTGAGTGGGCATATGTGAAAGCAGGTCGCTGCTGTGCAATGTGGAAATATCATGAGAAGTCAGCCCAGGGATGATGAGAGCCCTGGGAGGGGCATCCACCTGCCTCTGGGAGGACGGAGGAGGCTTCTCGGAGAACACCCTCTCTGAGCAGTGTTCTGAGTGAGGATTATTTAGAGGAAGAAAAGGGAGCTGCTATCTCAAGGATGTAGGGAATACATGGCCAGTTTGGAAGCTACCAATTGTTCCAAGAAGCTAGAGTACAAGGCAGGGGAGAGTAGAGAGGTCAGCAGGACTGGATGACCAAGGGCCTCATTCTCTAGGCTGAGGAGTTCAGGCTTTATCCTGGAGACTGTGGGAGCCACAGAGGGACTTTAAGCTGGAGTGACCTACTCAGATTTGTGCCTTAGAATGAGGGTATCTGCCCTATATGCAGAATGACTGTAGGGACCCAGGCTGGAGCCAGGCAAAACACTGAGGTTTTTGTCTCCATCCTAGATCCCTCCAGGCAAGAGATGACAAAGAGCCTGAACCAAGGTGGTTGGCAATAGGAATGGAGAGAAGGAGCCTCCCAACTGTATGACCTTGAGAGAGATTTAGGAGGTGGAATAGAAATGGCAAGGCATGATGATGGATTCACTGGGGTGAGGGATGAGGTATAGCAGTAAAGGGCAAGTCTTGTATTTCTGGTTTGGTCCAGTGGGCAGGTGGTGTTGCAAGCACTGTTCATAGAGAAAATAAATTCACAGGATAAGTGTACAGGCAGTTTTTTGAGATGGTCCCCAATGATCATCTCCTGGCACTGATGCCCTAGTGTAACACCCCTGTCTTGAGTGTGGACTGGATTTAGTGACTTGTTTGTAATGAATAGAATATGGCGATAGTTATAGGATGTCACTTCCAAGATTAGGTTATAAAAGACCATGTGACTCTTGTCTTGTTATCATTCACTGTCTCTTTCTCACCTTTTCACTCACTCACTCTGAGGGAAGTCACTACCATATTGTAAGCTGCCCTGTGGAGAGCCCACATGGCGAGAGACCGGATAGCAACTGAATCCTGCCAACAACCATTTTAGTGGGCTTGCAAGTGGACCCACCCCAATTAAGCGTTAAGATGACTATAGCCCTAGCCAAAACCTTGCAGTCTTGTGAGAGGCCAGAGCCAGAAGACCCAAGCCACACCCAGATTTCTGACCCACAGAGACTGTGAGCTATGTTTTATGGTGATTTGGAGCACAGCAATAGCCAACCAATGCAATAAGCAAGATAGGGTTATATTCACAAGGAAAAAGAGAAGAAAAATTTCAAATATTTTTGAAGAACTTCTGGAGCACTAATTTACAAACATACCTTTGCTAATTATGAACTATATTTATGTATTCATTTGACAGATTCCCTAAGAAACTTTACTAGGTTGAATTCTTATTTGTGTATATTCTCTCCTTTTCTTATAACACTTTTCAAACCATGTGATGACTTATCTCTTTGTATTAAAGATCTGTATTAAACTACAAGATCTTTGCAGACAAAAATCTTCTTCCATTTAACTTAGTATCCCTAACACTTAACGTGACATGTAGAGTCACTTGTGACCCAAGTGTGTTAGTTGAATAAGATTCCAGTTACTGAATATTTTCAAAATCTCTACAATTCACACTTTTGTTGGCTTCAAATATTCCATCTATAATCTAGAGATACTCCCAAGAGAACTTCTGATATAAATTGAATCCTGGTAAACTGAGACTAGCAGAGGCAGAAAGATTAAGAACGTTTTTATTTCCAGGGTGCCTGGCTGGCTCAGTCGGAAGAGGATGTGACTACTTGATCCTGGGTCATGAATCCAAGCCCTATGTTGGGTATAGAGATTACTTAAATAAATAAGCTTAAAAAAAAGAAAAAGAAAAATTTTACTTCCTCCAGTGCTATTATTTGAGATTTGTTAAAAGTAAGAGAATATAATTTCTTTTTTATCTGCCCAGACATGGATTGTTTGAAACATAAGAAATGTAAAAATACATAGACATTTTGAGAGAAGTTGGAATTGTGAGATACACAAATATCTTTCTTCTAATTGTTAGAAATTCCACAGATTCGTGAGTTAATTTATTTAGCAAGTGACTTTGCTCTGCCATTTCCTATGGGAGCTTGGACCAATCCCTTCTCACCTTTATTTATTTTCATTTTTATTTTTTTTAAGTATGTTCCACACCCAGTGCAGAGCCTAACATGGGCTTGAACTCATGACCCTGAGATCAAGACCTGAGCTCAGATCAAGAGTCAGATGCTTAACCCACTGAGCAACCCAGCCAATCCCTTTCTTACCTTTAGACTTAATGTCTTCATTTGTAAAATAGGAGGGAAGGTGGTCAGATTGTATGACTTCTAATTTCTACTTCATGTCTCAAGTTCTTTAAGTCCTATGAAATGCACTAAGAAATTGTGCTCATTTAGACGAAGGACAGAACTGAGTTTGAATCTCATATCTGCCTCCCAATGACCCTGAATAACTCATTTTGGTTTTGTGAGCTTTGTTCATTTTCCCTAAATGTAAAAGGGGGTCATTGGTAAGAATTAGGAACAAAACATGTAAAATAACTGCTTTAAAAAAAAAAAGGTAGCAATGACCAATGTGTCATGCACTAATGGGGAAATACAAAAGAAAAATATAGGACATTGGATCAACTTTCTAGAAATTTCCAGTCTGGTGGGGCACACTATTTTCTACAATGATCTTTTAAAATATCCCTGGCCTCCACGCAGGTGACTATTACCTAATCTTGAATAACCATGAACATTTTTCATTAGCATGAAATTTTCCCAAAGCTTTTGAGATTCAGCCAGCATACCGTGTCCTAACACTGAATTTCCTGGCCTCAATACCTGCAGAAAGCAGTGGTTTCTCTTTTCATTTAGCTTACATTCGCTGCCCTGTAATTTGATTCTTCCTCTTCATTCCTGGACCCTGTCCTTTCTTCTCAAACAAGAGGGACTGCTTTGGTTTTGACCAAGCCCTTCATCTTCCTGAATTCCTCAGCTACATCGTTTCTAACGCTTCCCTTTTCCAACATAAATAGTCCTTGCTCGCTCATTGTCCCACCCTGCCTCACCTCTGGCTCCAATTAGAGCAATATTTATTTTTCCTTTTTAAGAATCTCTCTAGCCTCTACTCTTCAGAAATGAGGCAACCCAGCTCGTGTTAAAAGCCCTTTATTATGGTCACAGAAAATCCGCTCTGACAAGATCTACCTCGACAAGATTGTGTTCCTGGAGATCCTTCTCTCGTTTTATCTGTCATCTCACTTTCTAGGTCACATCATTTCCTAGCATCTAAAGTGTTGTCTGTTTATATATATATTAAAGAAATGGAGGCGTGGAATGTCGAGTGAGTGCCTTGTGTGCTGGAGTGTGGAAGAGTCTCTTCTAATATCAACTCAGGGCACTCTGCCATCTTCTGGGGAAGGAAGAGGAACAAACAGACACATAACCTCTTTTGCTTTGGATTTTGGTGGGGATTTTATTTATTTAAGACAGCCAATGGCTCCCTAAAACCCAAACATAGACTCAGGATGGTAAAACTAGGATTCAGGTCAAACCCTCAGGGAAGTATTGATTACCTGCTGGAATCTTCCAGAAACACAGACAGCATCAAGGGACTTGGGGCCATAAGAACTCTGGGATGATCCTACACTTCTCACCCTCTTAGAAAACAGTCACATAGTAAGTCAGTTTGCATTGGATTGGCCCGATATCATCATGCTAATATCTCATTCTTCAGTCCAGTTTGTCACCTCCCTTATGCTAATATGATATCTATTTATCGAATGTTTACCAGTTACCTGCCCTGCACTGAGCATGTGACAAGTGTTATTACAGGTACTCTTCACAACTATCCCTTTTAGGGTAGGTTCTATTATTACCACCCCCAGGTATAATGAGGAAACTGAGACCCAGTGAGCTTAAATAACTTGTCTAAACGTAAAAGTGAGTAAAGAGCAATCAGGATGTGAACTTGGACAGTGCCCAGGCTCTTAGCTCAGCTTGATTAGTGTTATGGGCTGAATTTTGCCCCTCCCCTTCCCCCCCCCCACCACCAAGAAGATATGTTGGAGTCCACCCTCGGTATCTCAGAATATGTCCTTCTTTAGAGATAAAGTCTTTATGTAGGTAACCAAGTTAAAGTGAGGTCACTGGGGTAGGTCCTAATACAGTATGACTGGCGTCCTTATAAAAAGGGGAAATTTGGACACAGAGACAGACATACACAGAGAGAAGATAATATGAAGAGGCGCAGGGGACAAGACAGCCACCTACAAGCCAAGGAAAGTAGCTTGAGACAGACTCCTCCTCACAGCCCTCAGGAGGAACCAACTCTGTCAACACTTTAATTTTAGACTTCTGGCCTCCAGAATGCAAGATAATACATTTCTGTTGCCAAAGCCTTCCAATTTGTGGTACTTTGTCTCAGAAGCCCTAGTAAAATAACAGTCACTGATCCTCATTGTAAAGCAAAGACACTCTAAAATTGCTTCAACGAAACTTCTTGGTTTCCCTTTCAATGTGATCATTTACCTGCCTGGGATTCATTCAAATACTCTTAAATCCTAGGTCTGCAGGGTCTGGACTAAAAAGGGTTAAAATATTTTTTGCAAGGGTGAGTAGTACCCATCCAGATTCTGTGCAGCAGTAGCAGGGCTCAGAGCAAGCCCAGGATTCCACTGAGGTTGGGTGGAAGCCTGCTGATGTTTCCAGAACACAGGCGCCAGCAAGGTCAAGTCCCCCCAGGTCCTCATAAAGAAGACACCTCCATGTAATTTTAGAGTCAGCACCTTGAGGGACACTTAGGCCTCCTGGCCACTGGACTTGGGTCTAGGTCTTCAAGAGAGGGGGCTGTGGGTGAACCATGTAAGAGTGACTTCCATATGGCATCTAAGTAGTGTGCTGCTTACAGATAAATCCCCTGCTAATCAAACATATTGACTATCACTATCACTGGCTGGTGTTTCCATCAGAGTATATGTTCCATCAGCTGTGGATTCAGAGCCAGATTCTTAGGGGAGTTAATTGAGCCTTAGCATCTTAACAAAGCAGTATCTGATATCCTCTGATTAAACAGTGTCGGCCAACTTGACACTTGTTCTTTCTCTACCCTCCCTCCCTTACTTCCTTCCTTGTCTATCTGATCAGCATATATCCTTTGCATATTTCCACTCTAATATGCATACATTCATAAGAAGCTGTTTTAGGTTCCAAGGGCTGCCATAACAAATTAGCAAAAATTTGGTGGCTTAGAACAATAGAAATGTATGCTCTTGCAGTTCTGGAGACCAGATGTTCTCAATCAAGGTGTCAGCATGGCTGGTTCCTTCCTGGGGTCTCACTCGGAGAATTTGTTCAAAGTCTCTCTCTTAACTTCAGGTGGTTTCCAGCAATCCCTTGCCAGCTTTCCTTGGTTTGAAGCAGCATAACTTCCGTCTCTGCCTTCACTGTCACCCTGTGTCCAGATTTCCCACTTTCTATAAAGACACCAGTCATATTGGACTTAGGGCCCAAACTACTCTGATGTGATCTCATCTTAACTTGATTACATCTGTAAAGATTCTATTTCCAAATAAGATCACATTCACAGGTTCCAGGTGGACATGAACTAAGTTTGGGGGGACACTATTCAACCCAGGGCAGAGGGTGACTACCATCAAGCATGTAGTCAGTCCACTTGCTCCCTGCCATGGGCTCCTTCTAGAAGCCTCTCAGATCAAAACAGTGTCTAGGACAGGACAAGCAGCAAGACCAGCTGGCTTCCAGATTATTCTACTTCCACAACTCCAAATCAGCTTATACATGGGGATGGGACCTGAGTTGAAAGTTCAAGTCCCCAAACAATAATGGAGTGTTAATTCTCCACCATGTTGTCACCCTAGGATATCACAAAATTTTAGGGGATGCTTGTGCCTGCCACAGTGTATATGAGCCACTTAGATGCTCCTATAGACCAACTGCTTTCTTTCTCTCTTTTTATTTTTTTAACATTTATTGACTTTTGAGAGACAGTGATATTGCACAAGTGGGGGAGGGGCAGAGAGAGAGGGAGACACAGAATCTGAAGCAGGCTCCAGGCTCTGAGTTGTCAGCACAGCGCCCTATGTGGGGCTGGAACTCATGATGCGAGATCATGACCTGAGCCAAAGTCAGACGCCCAACCAACAGAGCCACCCAGGTGCCCCAGACTAACTGCTTTCTGCCTGCTCAATGTCTGGTTGCCGAGTCAGCTCACAGAGCCTGAATGTTATTTATTTTGCTCTCTTGGACAACACTGAATCATATGATAGAAATCTAGAGGAGAATGACCTGGTGAATTTGTTGCATTCATTTTATTTTAATTTTTTCTAATGTTTATTTTTGAGAGACAGAGTGAGTGGGGAAGGGGCAGATAGAGAGGGGGATACACAGAATCTGAAGCAGGCTAGGCTCTGAGCTGTTGGCACAGAGCCCAACGTGGAACTAGAACCCACCAACCGTGAGATCATGACCTGAGCCAAAGTCGGACACAACAACTGAACCACCCAGGCACCCCTGTGGCATTCATTTTTAAGACTGGTTGAGTCCAACAAATATCTGGTATAGTCTGCTTTCTTTTTTGTTCTTTCTTTCTTTAAAAAAAAAAAATATATATATATAATATAACAATAAATAATATATATATATTTATAGTTAACAGAGAAAGCTGTCTAAAAGCTATAATGTTAAAAAGAAGTAGGTGGCAAAAGAGTACATATAACTTGATCCCCATTGTGTGTAAAATAAACATGGGAATACATTTAGAAGTAATAAAAATAACAATAATAAGAATAAATATTGAACGCTTTGTGCTACCCTCTTACAAGCATTTTATATATTTTAATCCTTACAACAGCCCCATGGAGGTCCTATTTTTATCCTTACTTTACCATTTTCAATACAGTTGACTAATCTCCATATTAAGTGGGACAATATTGATATTCACAAATCAGAGGGAAAGAGTTTCCTTTAAATATTTAAAAATAGAAATTAAATCCTGTGAATCTATACAAAATCATAAATATGAATTTCACATAAGCTCTTATGTATTTTTAGTTTATTGTACTTTGGGGTCTGAGGGGGGCATATTTGATGCTTCCCCAACTATAAACTCTTTTCTTTGGGAAAGTTCCCCAGTTTTTGAACTCATATTCCGATCCTTTGATTCATTCAATTGCTAGCCATTCTCTCATCAGGTTAAAAAAAACCCCGTGGGGGGAAAGGGGTTAAGAGCGGCTCAGCATTTCGTGGGGAACAGCCAACTCCTTCATTTCCAAGATCTGCTGTGTACTTCCTGCTTCTCTCACTGGGGGCAAATAAAAAACAGGAGATTTAAGAGACAAATTATCCCTGAGAAAGCCCCCTAGAACAGAGTAAAAATAATTGAAAAATGATAACAAGTGGCTGAAATGTTTAGAGAGATAAACGTGATTTATCATATAGCACATAAGCACAGACGTGAAATTGTAACTGCAGACTTCCCTTAACATCTGGGTGACCTTCGGAGCATCCATAAAACTTCCTCCACACGCAAAAACCCACGTATTTCTGCTTGGAGACGAACCCTGATTTGTGTTTCACTTCCTCAGACACACCTTTTAATTTGTCCTGTTTTGTATTTTAATCCATCTGGAGAGGCATTTCCTAAGAACTTGAGCAACCACAGAAAACAAAAGCGGTGCTGAATCCATACGGTGTGAAGTCAAGGCTATATCTACCTTTCTGAGTCTTCATGAACATGGAGATGTGAAAGATTGCTTTGTGTAAGACATGTTTTCTTCTCAATATATTTGCTGAAGAAAGAGGGGAGAAAGAACATATGCTTATTGCTTCATTGTTATCAGCGAGTTAGTTTTAAGTTTCTGTCGCACTATTTTCTCTTCTTATGGCTGATTTTCTCACCATTCTGTGACAGAATATGAGACATGCACCGCCATGAAAGAGATAAAGGTTTCCAAGAACAGCCTAGTGCTCTTTGGTATGGAAATGGAGGGTTTATGCTTCTTTGAGTTGTTTTTTTTTTTTTTAAGTTTAGCAGCCAAGAATTCAAGAGTTAAGGCTGATAAAACTGCATTAAGATTATCTCACCTGCCCAAGTGTGGGAGAAAACATGAGTCCAGAATAAATTGCTTTTCTCAAAATAGAAAGACTTCTCTGGTTTTATTTGGCCTGGGAACAAAGCTGAAGGGTAGGTGGGGCTTCCTCTCCAACATCTGCTTCTTGGATTGCTGGGAGCTCAGAAACTGGGAATCCCCCAAGCACCTTTATGGATGAGGTGAGGATTTAGGCTCCTGCCAAAGAGCAGAGGGCAGGAGATGGGGCACGGGCAGTCCCGGGGGCAGCCCCTGCATCCTGCCTGAAGCTCCGACTCCTACTAACATCAAAAATCCTGATTCAAGACCTGGCACCTCCTCTTGAACAGAATAGGACCCCAACTAGTATCTGTTGACTTACAGTCTGAGGGATAAACCTGTAGGTGTTTTAAAGGCATCATACTTTCCACAAAGAAAAATATTTTTCAGTAAAAACAACACAAATCCCAACAAGTGTGCTAAGGGTGCATATCATATACAGTACTTGGTAACCACGTAACTGTTGCTGTCCCCATGGTGGGCCGTCATGGATGCAGGTCCTGTGAAATACATGTTACCAACACACAGTGTTTATCACACTGTGATGCAGGTCCTGCAAACCCAACTGCTGCTACCCCTCCTTCTTTCCAAATTAACATCTCTAAATTCTTTCGTTGTGTAGGTCAACCGATATTCCAAGTCCTTTTAAAACTTTTTTTAATGTTTACCTATTTTTGAGAGAGAGACAGAGCGTGAGCCGGGGAGGGGCAGAGAGAGAGAGGGAAACACAGAACCCAAAGCAGGCTCCAGGGCCTGAGCTGTCGGCACAGAGCCTGACATGGGGCTCAAACCCACGAACTGTGAGATCATGGCCTGAGCCGAAGTCAGACACTTAACCGACTAAGCCACCCAGGTGGCCCTCAAGTTCTTTTAACATACATCTTCCAAACCCACCGTCCTTCCAAATCAGTCCTGTTAACCAGAAATCAATTCTGCAACATTGTTTGTTTAAAATTTTAAATTACCATTTAACTGCACATACCATGGGATCATAGACCAAAAGCCCAAATGGAGAATAATAATTTTTTAAAACAGCTCTGGGTAAGAATGACCTTGTGAAAATGTATTTTTCACATGTTCCATTGGTGAATTTTTGCTGTTCTTCTTTTTTTTTTTTTAATGGGAAGCCATCATTTTAGGGGATAATACAGTAACCTCAGTTAATTCATATGCTGCTGTTCAATCAGAGTCTGCAAGCTGAAGGCCACGAGGTTGTGCTGTAATGGAAAAAAGCTTTTTAACTAAAAGCCGGGAGACCTGGGTTCCAATATCAGCTGTGCCGCTGTCTCACTGTGAGACAGTGGGCAAGTTGCTTAACTTGCCTGTGTCTCAGTTCCTTCATCTCTAAAATGGGGATAATGGCCCTGTCCTCACACACTTGGGGTTCTTGTAAAGACGAAAAGCAGTGATGGAAGTAGAAGCCCATCATGAATTAGGAGCACGGTACATTCGCCATGTGTTTGCCATCGCATGGTGTTATCCACGCTGCCATCTGACACCAGGCAGCCTGGCTTTGCTTCGGGGCACACTGGGAACCTGTTCGATGCAGGGATTGTGAGCCTGGGCATTGACTCCGACTAGCCTGAAGCTTGAATCCTGGCTTCACCATTTCTAAGCTAAGAGACCTTGGGCAAACTACATAACTTCTCTAACTCTCAGCAGCTGCATCTGTGAAATGGACATAATTATATCTATCTCTTTGGGCTGTTGTGAGGGCAACATGAGGCATGGAGGAACTGAGTATACTCAGTGAGGGCTTAGTAATGCCATCATTGTACGTTTTGGGGCTAGGCTTTTATGGAGATACTCTTTTTATGGACTTTATACTCAGTCATTATTAGGTCCCAAGTTTATTCCTCTGGTTCCTGACTGTGTTTAAGTAGCTCACCCATAAGTACTTCTGAAATATTGGAAACCAAAACTTTCAACTGTTTCCTGATTATGTTATCCAAAAAATTCAGGTAGTATTTAACTTGGGAATTACCCATTTCCCTCTGAAAGCCAGAGGTTCCTTATGAGAGATAGGACAACAGGCAGAGGTGATTTTTGTGAGCATGCAGCACACAGGAATGGACTCCTTAAGTCTCAGCACTGAACACATCTGTGCATTTCAAGTCAAAAATGGAATATCTGAGGCTGCCCGAGTACTTATTAATGACTCTGGGCTTAAAACACAAATATAGACATTTCGAAAACAGAGACTTGAGAATTCTTTGCAATTGCCTTAAAAATCTGAACGTAGCAAAGTTTATATAGTAAAGTAGATATTCAGATTCCTAATAACTACACATATACTTATTTAATACATGCCTATTTATAGTATATACTTTATAAGCTAGTAATATATACTAATAGTATATTGATGAACTTATGTTTAATAAGATATATATTCATATTCAGTAAACACTGAATATAAGTCAATGCTTCAGCTGTATCCTGCATGCAGTTAATTCTCAGATTCCCATTTAAATCTTCAACCTAGTCTTCTCCATCAAGTCCCAGAGCAATAGTCCCAACTCTGTGCTTGTGCTAGAAAACAGTTACAACAAATTCATGAAGCAAATATATACAGAGGACCTCAAATGTGCCAGGCAAGCACAGGGAGCATGCATTCTGGTGGGGGATGCAGAAGGATAAGTGGGTGACTAGGGTGTGAGCAGAGCCACTCTCCCCTGGGAAGTAGGACAAAGCCTTCTGGAGAAAATGAGTTCTACTCCAGTGTAATTGGGACAAACCAATCAGGTGTGTAAGGGGCATTAGAAGAGCATCCAAACAGAAGGAAGAGCCTGTGTAGTGACCTTCAGGCAAGAGAAGACTCACTGAAGTGACTGGAGAACCAGTTGCTCAGTGAGGAACACCATGATCGGATTTACACTGTAGAAAATCCCTCTGGGAATGATGTATATTTGAGAAAGGCAAGGCTGGAAGTAGGGAGACCAATTAGGAGGCTGTGAGGTAATCCAAGCGAGAGATGACGGGTAGTGGTGGTTGCAAATCAGAGAGTGCAATGGAGATGGAGAGAAGCCAGTAGATTTAGAATAAAAGAGTGAGAGCTGGTGGGGAAGTGGAAACAAATTGGATGTGGTCTTAAGCAGATGGGACTGGAAAAAGAGATTTGAAAATCACCATAGAAATCATGAAAAAAAAAAAAAAGGGAGACCATCCACAGAGAGTATAGAGTATGATGAAAAACAGTCAAAGATGAAATCCTGAAAAATGTCAAAGTTTAACCGATGACAGAGGAAATGGAGCAAAGGGACATCTGTGAAGTAGGAAGAAACCAGAAGAGAGTAATTTTCTAGAAGCCAGTGCAAGAGAGTTCTTCAAGAAAGGAATAACGTTGGTGTCAAAAACCCAAGAATAAAAAACAAAAAAACAAAAAAAACAAAAAAAAAAAAAAAAACAGAATAAGGGATAAGGATTTAGGGTGGCAGACAAGTGGTGTGACTTTTCTTTTTGAGGTGATGAAAATGTTCTAAAATTAATTGGGGTGATTGATACCCAGAATAGGTAAAGAACTCCTACATCTCAACAACAAATAAACAAACAACCTAATTCAAATAGGCAAAGGACTTGAATAGACAATTCTCGAAAGAAGCTATACAAATGACCAATAAGCACATGGGATGTTGAACCTCATTCATCATTAGGAAAGTGCAAATCAAAATCACAGTGAGATACCACCTCACACCCACTAGGATGGTTACTATAAAAAAGGAAAAAAAGAAGTGTTGGTAAAGATCTGGAGAGACTGAAAGCTTGTGCACTGTTAGATGGAACGTTAAATGGTGCAGCCACTGTGGGAAACACAGTATGGCCATGCCTCACAATATTAAAAATAAAATTACCATACGATTCAGCAATTTTACTTCTTGTGTATACCCAAAAGAATTGAAAGCCAAAACTCAAAGAGATGCTTATACACTAATGTTCGCAGCAGCATTGGTCACAATCGCCAAAAGGTAGAAACAACCCAAGAGCCCAACAAAGAATGGATGGTTGAACAAAATAAGATAGATAGCTGCAATGGAATATTATTCAGCCTATCAAAGGAAGGAAACCCTGATACATGCTAAACATGGATGATGTTTGAGGACATCACGCTAAATAAAATAAGCCAATTGCAAAACGACAAAGCTACATGATTCCACTTACATGAGGTATCTTGAGTAGTCAAATTTGTAAAGACAGAAAATAGAATTGTAGTTGCCAAGGACTAGGGAGAAAAGGGAGTGGGCAGTTATTGTTGAATGGGTACAGAGTTTCAGCTTTACAAGATGGAAAGAATTCTGGAGATGGATGATGGCATGCTGAAGTGTACATTTAAAAGTGGCTAAGATGATGGGGCACTTGGCTGGCTCAGCTGGTGGAGCTGTGACTCTTGATATTGAGGGTCAATGAGTTCAAGCTCTATTTTTGGGGGTAGAGATTACTTTAAAAATAATAATAATAATATTTTTTTTAAACATAGCTAAGATGGTAGGGGCATCTGGATGGCTCAGTCAGTTAAGTACCCGACTCTCGATTGCAGCTCAAGTAATGATCTCATGATTCATGAGATCAAGCCCATCGGGCTACTGCAACTGATGACGCAGAGCCTGCTAGGGATTCTCTCTCTTCCTCTCTCTCTCTGCCCCTCCCTCATATCCCTCTCTAAATAAATAAATAGGGGTGCCTGGTGGCGCAGTCGGTTGGGCGTCCGACTTCAGCCAGGTCACGATCTCGCGGTCCGTGAGTTCGAGCCCCGCGTCAGGCTCTGGGCTGATGGCTCAGAGCCTGGAGCCTGTTTCCGATTCTGTGTCTCCTTCTCTCTCTGCCCCTCCCCCGTTCATGCTCTGCCTCTCTCTGTCCCCAAAATAAATAAAAACGTTGGGAAAAAATAAATAAATAAATAAATAAATAAATAAATAAATAAATAAAATAAAAATAGCTAAGGTGGTAAACTTTGTTTTGTGTATTTTACCACAATAAAAAAATACATAAAGCAATAGCTGAAAAAAAAATGATGGTGGTGATAGTCACACAACTCTGAATATAATAAAATGTAATTATACTAATTGCACATTTTAAATGGATATATTGTACAGTATGTAAATTACAGCTCAATAAATCTGTTAAAAAACAAACCCAGGGTAGTCAGGTAAGAATAGAACTGATCAATGTTCACATGGCATTGGGGATAATTGATCATTCCACGTTCCGAAGGAGGTGGGCAGGGCTCACATGCATGAGGCATAAGGAGGGAAGGGAGAGAGGGTGGGTTCAGATGCAGGTCAGTTTGTTGCCAGGATGGCAAGAAGCTGAAGGAATTCTGATTTGATGATTTCAAGGTAAAATTTCAAAGGCAAAGTCGGAGGCGGTGAGGAGGAAGATGGTGGGACAGGAGGAAATCTGAAGAAGGTGAGGAAAGCCTGAAATAGCTGCTGCGAAGAATGAGAGAGAGCACCGCTTGTTGAAGGCCTTGTTAAGGTTGACCAGGATGAATGTGGAGTACTTCCAGTATATGAAGCCCCTCACAATGCATCTGCTGGGAAATCAAACTCTTTGACTCCTCTCCTCAAATGCCTTCTTCTTCAGACTTTCCTTTCCTTTTCTCCACTCTCCACCCAAGGACATTCTCCTCTGAGGAACATTCCTCATCTCTCTCTGGGCTGTTCTGTGTCTGCTGCCATCACCTATTTGAGGCCTTATTTGAAGTCCCCTATTTGAGGTCCTTTGAGCCACTTTTAAATGTACCCGCCAAACTCCACAGATGAATCTTGCAGAGTGTAGCTCCAATTGTTTCATCTCTTCAGAATTGGCTACCAAATGTTGTAACCATGTCCCCAACCCAATGACTAGGCTTTCTCTGTACGATAGGCCCCCATCCTATCTTTACAGCCTCGGCTCCTCACTCTCCCTCAGTACACCCACATCCATAGTCACACTGACTGCTTAGACACCCGGGCGCCCCTAGAGCCTTCTTTTTAATGCACATGCTACATTTTTTAATTGTGGTAGAATATACGTAACATAAAATTCATTACTTCAACCATTTGTAAGTATACAATTCAATGCCATGAAATAGATTCACAATACCATGTACCCATCACCACTGTCGATACTCAAAGCTTTTTTTTATCATCCCCAACATAAACTCCGTACCCATTGAACAATAATGTCCCCTCCCAACACCTTCTGTAACTTTTATTCTGTTTTCTGTTTCTATGAACTTGCCTGTTCTAGGTTTCTCATATAAGTGGAATCCTACAATATTTGTCCTTCTGTGTCTGGTTTACTTCACCAAGCATAATGTTTTCAAGTCCATCTATGTTGTAGCATGTGTCAAAATCTCATTCGTTTTTCTGTCTGAAGAGTATATTCCGTCGTGTGTATATACCACATTTTGTATATCCATTTATCTGTTGATACTCTCCACCTTCTGGCTATTGTGAATAACGCTGCTATTAACATTGGCGTGCAAGTATCTCCTTGAGTCCCTGCTTTCAATTCTTTTGGATATATATCCAGGAGTGGAATTTCTGGGTTATAAGTATTTCTACGTTTAACTTTTTGAGGATCTGCCAAACTGCTTTCCACAGCGGTTACACCATTTTACATTCTCATCAGCAATGCACAAGGGTTCCACAAGGGTTATCCACATCCTCACCAACACTCGTTATTTTCCTTTTTTAAAAAAATTACAGCCACCCTAGAAGGTGTGAACTAGGATGTCATTGTGGTTTCCATTTGCATTCCTCTAATGACCAATGATGTTGAACATCCTTTCATGTGCTTGTTGGTCATTTGTATATCTTCTTTGGAGAAACGTCTATTCAAACCCTTTGCCTATTTTTGAATTAGATTGGGTTTTGCTGTTGTTGTTGCTGTTGTTGTTGTTGTTTGGTTGTTGTTGAAAGCGCCTTCTTGGGGCACCTGGCTGGCTCAGTCGAAAGAGCATGTGATGCTTAATCTCAGGGTTGTGAGTTCAAGCCCCATGCTGAGTGTAGGGACTACTAAAAAAATAAACAAATAAATAAATAAATAAGTAAACTTAAAAAAAAAAGTGCCTTCTTTTGTAAAAAGGTGGCTTGGAAACATACAATATAGAAATGACCTCAGGCTGCCTCATGCTTGGTGAGAACCAGCAATCTAGTATGGAAAGTTTCCATTTACTATTGCGCTCCCAAATTAACCCATCATTTTCTCTATGTTCTTTTTATTTATTTAGGCATTGGAATTTTCTTAGATCCCAGAGAATTCTTTCATTGAATTCATTGATCCGTACATACATTGATGGGTTACATGTTGCAGGAAAGATGCCCTTTGAAATGGATAGGAGATCTGTCCTGGGAAAGATACTGAGAAAGAGGTTTAGAAGCTTATCTGGTTTTCTTATTTTGGTGTTTTTATGACACTATCAATCTTCCCACAAAATCAAGTTCTGGTGAAGTATAAAAAAATTGGTATTCTAGGCATCAGGCATTTCAACGTCGCAGAATAATCTGGAAACATGATGTCAATTAACTCAGATTTCACCCAGGACTCAATACAGCTTGAGATAATATAAATTAGTCCTGTGGTAGGGTGTTGTGTCTCCCCAAATTCATATGAAGTCCTAATTTATTTGGAGATAGGGTCTTTAAAGAGGTTGTCAAATTAAAACAAAATCATTAGGGTGAACTCCAATCCATTATGGCTGACGTTCTTATAAAAAAAGGAAATTTGAACACAGATATGCACAAAGGAAGAACACCACATGAAGATGAAAGCAGGGATTGGGAAGATGCATCTACAAGCCAAGGGAGGCCAAAGGTTTCTGGCAAACCACCAGAAGCTAGGAGAGAAGCGTGGAACAGATTTTCTCTCCAGAGCCTCAGGGAGAACCAGCACGGCTGACATCTGGACCTTTATTTCCAGTCTCCACAACCTGAGACAATACATTTCTGTTGTTAAGCCATGCTGTTTGCGGTACCCTTGTCAAGGTAGCCCCAACAAACTCATACAGTCCAATTCTCCCAGAAACAGGTAGTTGTCTGGAAAGGAAACTCAGAAAGAAATCCCCAGTAGCAGTGTGGAGTTGTTTGGGAGGGGATGGATGGGACCAGTTCAGATCTTGATTGTAGAGGTGGTTACACAAATCTGTATGTGGAATAAGATCGCCTAGGGGCGCCTAGGTGGCGCAGTCGTTTAAGCGTCCGCCTTCAGCCAGGTCACGATCTCGCGGTCTGTGAGTTCGAGCCCCGCGTCAGGCTCTGGGCTGATGGCTCGGAGCCTGGAGCCTGTTTCCGATTCTGTGTCTCCCTCTCTCTGCCCCTCCCCCGTTCATGCTCTGTCTCTCTCTGTCCCAAAAATAAATAAAAAACGTGAAAAAAAAATTTAAAAAAAAAACATAAAAATAAAAAAGATCGCCTAGACCACACACACAGACACACACACACACACACACACACACACACACACATTCAAATGACTTGAGGTTTTTAAAATGGTGAAAACTGAATAAAGTATGTAGTCTAGTTAACAGAAATTACCTGTTATAATTTCTGGTTTTGATATTATACTGTAGCAGCATAGAGATGCCATCTTTGGGGGAAGCTGGGTGAAGGTATGTAGGACACTTACCGTTTTTTTGTGAATTCTGTGAGTCTGTAATTGTTTCAAAATAAAAGATTTAGAAAAAAATTAATACAAATGACATTTCTTACCAATGTTGTTCTCTTGATATTGAGTATTTTTGCACTGCTCCCATATAAGCTGCACACCCACAGAGACACCCACCAAGGTCAGCCAGCTGACGGTCACGTTCAGCAAATTCTAAAACTACATAGCACATGGTAGCACGGTGCTACTATCAGGAACAAGCATATATTTTTCTAAATTTAAAACACTTTAATACCTCCCCAGAAAGTGGTGGTCAAGTTCACAAAATCACTACAAAAGAAACCAGGAAGAAGGACAAGAACAGAAAGGTTAGAAAACATTATGCTGGATTTCTTTCCGAACATTGATCCTATTTCAGCCAGTAGAAGTGAATTAGTAAGAAATTGGCCTGTGACTACAATTTTGATTCCTGGAAAAGCAGTATCTTCCACATCCTATTAAATTCAAAGTAAGCAATTTTTTTAACTATTATTTTAAAGGGAAGTCAAGGTACTGGCATGCCTGGGGTGCTTTCATGACCCTAAATCCAGCTCTGTAGGTACTTAGAGGCTTCAAAACAACATGTCTTTAATAGAACAAGTTGGATGTGGGTGCAGAGGCATGTGAGGGTCAGGTTGCTGACAGACCCTGATTTCTTCTTGGCTCTGTCATCCCAGGGCTCTCTCACCTCCCGCTTTGCTTGCTTGCTTTCTCCTCTTTCCACCCCTCTATTTTCCTATTCATCGTGTCATGAAGTGATGCTCGCAAAGGGTCAATTCCGCCCAGCATGGTTCTGGTGGAGATACAAATCACCATCAGCAGCAGCTACAAGAAGTAGAGAAAAATTATAGGATGCTTTTCTCAAAGGGAGTTACAGAAATAGAATATGTCACAACCATCCC